>NC_081166.1:20374687-20589687 GCF_012432095.1 Onychostoma macrolepis
TCTGGCTTAAGCTAAGCCCTGTCTGTGAATCCGTGCCTATATGTTTTGAAGTTGTGTTTTTTTTTTGTTTTTTTTTAAAGAATCACATGTTTTACTTGAATATAATGTTAATTTCCTGTTCAAATAGTGCGACACGCCGCACACACACAGACACACAGACACGCCTCACACACACAGACACACAGACACGCCGCACACACACAGACACACAGACACGCACACACACACACAAACAAACAAATAAACAAACATAGACCTTTCAATCATAAGACCTGTTTTTCCTGTTTACACCTGTGTCCTTTGGGGCAATATGACCCCAAAATTGAAAGAGTAATTGTAAAACATTATAAATTTTTAATCATACATATAATATATCTTTTTTGTTTGTTTGTTTGTTTACTTCTCATCTATACATTAATGCTGTGTTTTGGGAGATATTTAGTACTTTTGTACCTGTTTACCACAAAAATCCTCAACTACACCATTAGCTTGCATGTGAAATATTACATTTTTATGAATAAATCTCTTAAATGATGATCTAAATTTAATTTAAACTGTTTCTGGATATTGATCTAGGTGTTAGGTGTACAATACTGCCATCTGGTGGTTAGAGAAAAACTTGTAGAAATCACAGTTTTTGAAAGAATAGTGTAATGACCATATATATCCAGCAGAGGCCCATAGAGAGCCATTCATTTTTCTGGAAGAGGTCAACTGCTCCTCTCACAACTTTTATGATATATATTTGGTAATTATATATTTAAACATTATAAAATACACAACTTTTATGATACATATTTTGTAATTATATATTTAAACATTATAAAATACATTAAAAACAGTATAAGTGCTCGCTTTTGCAATAATGCCACATAAATTTGCAGAAATGACACACAAGTTGTCACTAAAACTTGATTGCAGGTACGTATTTATTTCAATCTAAAAAGTAAAATATTTTTGTTTGTTTTTGACATAAATGTAAATAAAATCAAAACGAAAAAAAAAAACCTAAACTAAAAACAACAACTGCAATAAGCAGATATGAATGGCGGGTATGTGTGTAAGAGAGTGTGTGTGTGTACGTACGTGAGTAAGTATGCTCGTTCCACATTGCATTTGTGCTCTAGTATCAGACTTTAATTTTCTTGTGTGGACATTTTCAGATTTATGCAGGATTTATTGATTTTATTTGCCAATTTCTATAAAAATGCTCTTTGTTGCAGTCACACGTGTGTGTGTGTGTGTGCGCGCGTCTTTTCTACATTGCATTTGTGATCTAGTACCAGGCCTTCATTTCTGTGTGAAAATTTTAAGACCTATGCTGGATTTATTATTATTTTTTGACAAATTTAAAATATAATATTGACCCCAAAGACCATATTAGTAAAAAAAAAAAAATACATACCTTCAGAACAACCGAATTAAGCCCCTTTTTTTTTTTTAAATGTGAATACAGATAGAAAATGTTGAAAAGTCACAAAATCTTATTCCACTGAGATGAAGGGAAACATTTTTTAACTAAAGAAAGTTGATTGAGGTCTTACTGACCCCGATTCTATTTCTAATCCATTCAAACTCATCTATCTAATGTTTCTTATCTATCTATCTATAATCTGACTTTATCTATCTATCTATCTAAAGTCTATCTGTCTTTCTGTCTATCTATCTATCTATAATCTGACTCTATCTATATATCTATCTATCTATCTATCTATGTGTCAAACTTTAAGCTTTTAAAACTACTTTAAACTTCAAACTATTTCAGACTGAAACCCATCAAACTTAAAACTTTTAACATTTTTCAAACTTTTCAAACTTTCTGGTCCGTCTTTCTCAAGCCAACTTAAAGTTTGTCTCGACGAACTTTCCTATCTAGTTAGGTTGGCTTGAGAGAGCCAACCTACTGATCTGCTACTTAAGCTTATTAGTGGTGCTTGCCAAAGGCAAGGCATCACTATTGTTATCTTGCATACTTATTATTCTGCTTCTTCTTATTCTTCTTCTGGACAAAAATTTCGATTCGCTACTCCTCCTGCACCGTTTGTCACAGACCCATGAAAGAGGTGTCAAATCGACCGGCTTATTGAGGAGATGTGGGCTATATCTTTTTTAAGCAATCGGACCTACGATGTTCACACAGCGGACGAAAAAGTGGGCAAAAAATCCCATTGACTTACAATGGTGGAATGTTCGTGAATTTGAATCTCAACTGTCACTTTCTCACACACACACAAGCAGGCCCTTAGAGCCCCTTCTCTCTCTCTCTCTCTGTAACTCACACACACACACACACACACACGCACGCAGGCCCTTAGAGCCCCTTCTCTCTCTCTCTCTGTAACTCACACACACACACACACACACACACACACACACACACACACACACGCAGGCCCTTAGAGCCCCTTCTCTCAATTAAATTCAATTCAATTCAGCTTTATTAGCATGACTGTGTAGCACAATGTTGCCAAAGCATTAACATATATATATATATAACAACAACATGGATAATAATAAATAAAATCCATCTAAATAAATGAAAAGATAAAGTAAGTCAGTTAATCATGTTTATCATCTAACATTGTGAATGGTTAATGCATATTTAGCAGTGAGTGCAGCTGTGTTATCATCTTCTCCGAGTAAGAAGGGCATTTTCTCAGTATCACTAAGTTCAGTAAATCATGGAATCAATGCTTCAAATCTGGGGCGAAATATTTCCCTCACATTGTGATATTTAGGACACATCAGCAGAAAGTGTTTCTCGTTCTCTATCTGCTGTAGATCACAGTGTATACAGATCCTCTGCTCTCGCTCTGTCCATGTTTGTCTATGTCTTCCTCTCTCTATTTCTAAATCATGGTTACTTCATCTGTATTTGGAGAGGATTTGTCTTTCTTTGAATGGTCTAATCAATAAATAATTGGCAAATCTAGTGGTTCTGTTTAGGGTTGAGCAGCATTGGAGTTTATTATGAAGGTCAAAGTGTATTTTTTGAGATTCATCATGAGTGTCTTTCAGATTTTTATCAATTTCTTTAATAATGGCTTTGGGGTTGTAGCTGTAGTCAGTGAGGAGCTGGGTTTTATGGACGAGCTGAAGAGCGAGCGTGTTTAGAGGATGAGGTTCTGCTGAGGTTTCATTGGCGAGGAGGGCTGAATCAGGATCAGATCGATGGAGGTGATGCCAGAACTGAACACATCTCTTCTGGATCTCAATGTTCAGTGGGTATAAGCCTAATTCAGCTCTGCAGGCATCATTGGACGTACCTCTATGGACCCCTAAAATGTTTTTGATAAATTCTAGTTGTAGTTTTTCTATTGAAGTTTTATCCCAATTTTTAAAATGTATTATTGGTCCCCAAATTTCACTCCCATACAGTAGAATTTGTTTAATGATTGCGTGATATAATTTGATCCATGTTTTAATTGGCCAAACCGTGATTTGATGGCATAAAATGCCCTCCGGGCGTCTCATTCAAGGCCTTCACAGCCAGACCGAAGCCCCCTGATGCAGAGATCTCGATGCCCAGGTAAGTGTAGCTGCCGCTGTGCTCGAGGACTTCTCCTCCGTAACTGAACTGGTATCTGCTTCCCTGAGACCTGGCCTTCTTCTGGCCCTTCTCTCTCTCTCTGTAACTCTCTCTCACACACACACACACACACACACACACACACACACACGCAGGCCCTTAGAGCCCCTTCTCTCTCTCTCTCTGTAACTCACACACACACACACACACACACACACACACGCAGGCCCTTAGAGCCCCTTCTCTCTCTCTCTCTGTAACTCTCTCACACACACACACACACACACACACACACACACACACACACACACGCAGGCCCTTAGAGCCTTCTCTCTCTCTCTGTAACTCACACACACACACACACACACACACACACACACACACGCAGGCCATTAGAACCACTCTCTCTCTCTCTGTAACTCACACACACTCATTTGACTCCTCTTTAAGTAACCAATAAGTAATGACCTATGACCTTCATAGCCACACCCTAGCAACCACTTACAGCACCCTAGCAACCACCCCATAGACCTTCATTGAAAACGGATCAAAAGGATATCTTTGGATAAAAGTGTCATATAAACATGCAGGTTTTGCTCTTTTGACTCGTGATCGCAAACAGGACTTCCCTCACGCATGCTACACATGCTAGCAGTGAATAGCTACATGCTAATAGTGATTAGCTAAGTGTTAAATCAGACTAAGAACATACGAATAACTATAAATCTACATAGTAATGATGTGTGACAACTACCAACCGCTAGCAATACGCTTAGTAACCTCCCAGTTATAGAGGTGTGCTATATGTTTTATAAGTAATTGAGTGTACGATGTTCGTCTGATGGATGAAAAAATTTGGGCGAAAAACTCCCATAGACTTAACATTGGCACAAAATTAGTGAGATTATATCTTTGGATCAGGAGGTCACAGAGACTTGGGGGAGGGTTCTTTTGACTCGGCTTATCAAGCAGCCAATAAGTACTGACATGACAACTTCATAGCTATGCCCTAGCAACCACTTACAGCACCCTAGCAACCATAAAAGGACATTTACAAACAATTTTCCAGCACCAAAACATTGTAGAAACATGGCGTTGGGCTCAGTGCATTCAGACTGTCAAATAGTCTTTAAATACCATCCCATCAAACTCATCTATCTATCTAAACTGTATGGCCACACCATAGCTACCATTTAGAGTACCTTAGCAACTGAACAAACACATGAATAAGCAATTTCTCAGCACCAGAAAGTGGTATAGATATCAGCGTGGCCTCTTTTGTTCGGGCTGAAAAACCAGTCTGTAAGTATCACCATGGCGACTGTGCAGCTACACCCTAGCAACCACATAGAGAACCCTAGCAACCGTATAGCAACATAAAGAAGCCATATCTCAGCTCCACAACATCATACAGACATGAGAGTTGGCTCTCTACAATAGCGCAGAACACTGTAGTATCTGCCCAGAGCCGAGTTTTGCCACTGCAAGCACCACTCACATTTTCTTCAGGAAATGTACATTCTAGTATTGTTATTACTATTCGCCCAGACAAAACTTCGGCACGCTACTCCTCCTGCACCTTTTGTCGTAGACCCATGAATGAGGTGTCAAATCATGCAACATATTGAGGAGAGGTGTGCTATATCTTTTATAAGTAATTGAGTGTACGATGTTCATCTGGTGGACGAAAACATTTGGGCGAAAAAGTCCCATAGACTTAACATTGGCACAAAATTAGTGAGATTATATCTTTGGATCAGGAGGTCACAGAGACTTGGGGGAGGGCTCTTTTGACTCGGTCTATCAAGCAGCCAATAAGTACTGACATGACAACTTCATAGCTATGCCCTAGCAACCACTTACAGCACCCTAGAAACTGTAAAAGGACATTAAAAAACAATTATTCAGGACCAAAACCTTGTAGAAACATGGGGTTGGGCTCTGTTGATTCAGACTGTCAAATAGTCTTTAAATATCATCCCATAAACTGTATAGCACACCATAGCAACCATTTAGAGTGCCTTAGCAACTGAACAAACACATGAATAAGCAATTTCTCAGCACCAGAAAGTGGTATAGATATGGGGGTGGCCTCTTTTGTTTGGGCTGAAAAACCAGTCTGTAAGTATCACCATGGCAACTGTGCAGCTACACCCTAGCAACCACACAGAGAACCCTAGCCACCGTATAGCAACGTAAAGAAGCCATATCTCAGCTCCACAACATCATACAGACATGGGAGTTGGCTCTCTACAATCGCGCAGAACACTGTAGTATCTGTCCAGTGCCGAGTTTTGCCACTGCAAGCACCACTCACATTTTCTTCAGGAAATGTACATTCTAGTATTGTTATTACTATTCGCCCTGACAAATTTTGGCACGCTACTCCTCCTACACCATTTGTCGTAGACTCATGAATGAGGTGTCAAATCGACCGGCTCATTGAGGAGAAGTGTGCTATATCTTTTCTAAGTGATCGGGTGTACGATGATCGTACAGCATGCAAAAAATTTGGGCTAAAAAATTCCATAGACTTAACATTGGCATAAAATTTGTGAGATCATATCGTTGGATCAGGAGGTCACGGAGACTTGGGGGAGGGCTCATTTGACTCGGCCTATCAAGCAGCCAATAAGTACTGACATGACAACTTCATAGCTATGCCCTAGCAACCACTTACAGCACCCTAGCAACCGTAAAAGGACATTAACAAACAATTTTTCAGCACAAAAACATTATAGAAACATGGCGTTGGGCTCAGTGGATTCAGACTGTCAAATAGTCTTTAAATATCATCCCATAAATTGTATAGTCACACCATAGCAACCATTTAGAGTACCTTAGCTACTGAACAAACACATGAATAAGCAATTTCTCAGCACCAGAAAGTGGTATAGATATGGGGGTGGCTTCTTTTGTTTGGGCTGAAAAACCAGTCTGTAAGTATCACCATGGCGACTGTGCAGCTACACCCTAGCAACCACATAGAGAACCCTAGCAACCATATAGCAACATAAAGAAGCCATATCTCAGCTCCAGAACATCATACAGACATGGGAGTTGGCTCTCTACAATCGCACAGAACACTGCAGTATCTGCCCAGCACTGAGTTTTGCCACGGCAAGCACCACTCACATTTTCTTCAGGAAATGTACATTCTAGTTATTATTATTCTTCTTAGACTAAATTTCTGAATGCATCTCCTCCTAGAGCTTTCAAGCTAGAATCACCAAACTCAGCCCAGCTGTTCAGACTGATCTCACTTAGTGTGATATATCTTTTCTAACTGATTGGACTTATAGTTTTCATAAAACTGAAGATTAAAAATCATAAAATCCCATTGACTTACCATTACGGAATGTTCAAATGAGCCAAGACAATTCAAACTCCAACTGTCAAAATACAACTTTTAAACTCCCAGAATCCTTTGAGACTCAATCAAGCTTCCCTTCTATGTACTATTTCTAATCCATTCAAACTCATCTATCTAATATTTCTAATCTTTCTATCTATCCTAGCAACATACTAACCATGCTAGAAACATGCTAGCAACATGCTAGTAGCATGCTAATCATGTTAGAAACATGCTAGCGACATGCTAGTCACTTGCTAGTCATGCTAGCAAGATGCTAGTCACATGCTAATCATGTTAGAAACATGCTAGCGACATGTTAGTCACTTGCTAGTCATGCTAGCAAAATGCTAGTAGCATGCTAATCATGTTAAAAACATGCTAGCGACATGCTAGTCACTTGCTGTCATGCTAGCAACATGCTAGTAGCATGCTAATCATGTTAGAAACATGCTAGCAAGATGCTAGTCACTTGCTAATCATGCTAGCAACATGCTAGTAACATGCTAATCCTGTTAGAAACATGCTAGCGACATGCTAGTCACTTGTTAGTTATGCTAGCAAGATGCTAGTCACTTTGCTAATCATGCTAGCAACATGCTAGTAACATGCTAATCATGCTAGCAACATGCTAGTAACATGCTAATCATGCTATCAACCTTTTTCTGGTTTTTACCTTTTAAAAACCAGTAAATGAATACTTAACTAGCCTATTTCAAACTGAAAACCTTTAAACTTCAAGCTTTCACAACTGCTTTAAACATTCAGGCTAGGCTTTCTCAAGCCAACCTAAAGTTTGTCTCGACGAACTTTTTAATCTAGTTATTATTATTATTCTGCTGCTTCTTATTCTTCTTCTGGACAAAAATTTAGATTCGCTACTCTTCCTGCACCGTTTGTCACAGACCCATGAAAGAGGTGTCAAATCGACCGGCTCATTGAGGAGATGTGGGCTATATCTTTTCTAAGCGATCGGACCTACGATGTTCGCACAGTGGACGAAAAAGCCAATAGCCCCTCACTGCAGAACAAAAGATCCAGGGGGCGGAGTTGGATCCACATCCAGGGGGTGGAGATTGGTAGGTTTAGGGGTGGGGATGGGTGGGTTTATGTATCAGGGGGTGGAGACGGGTAGGTTTAGGTCTATGTAAGGTGGGGGGAGTTGGATCTAGATCCAACTCCACCCCCTGGATCTTGTGTTCTGCAGTGAGGACCATCTCGAAAAAACGGGCAAAAAATCCCATTGACTTACAATGGTGGAATGTTCGTGAATTTGAATCTCAACTGTCACTTTCTCACACACACACACACATGCAGGCCCTTAGAGCCCCTTCTCTCTCTCTCTCTCTCTCTGTAACTCACACACACTCATTTGACTCATCTTTTAAGTAACCAATAAGTAATGACCTATGACCTTCATAGCCACGCCCTAGCAACCACTTAACAGCACCATAGCAACCAGCCCATAGACATCCATTGAAAACAGATCAAAAAGGATATCTTTGGATAAAAGTGTCATATAAACATGCAGGTTTTGCTCTTTTGACTCGTGATCGCAAACAGGACTTTCCTCATGCATGCTACACATACTAGCAGTGAATAGCTACATGCTAATAGTGATTAGCTAAGTGTTAAATCAGACTAAGAACATACGAATAACTCTATAAAACTAGATAGTAATGATGTGTGACAACTTCCAACCGCTTAGCAACACGATAGTAACCACCCAGTTATAGAGGTGTGCTATATCTTTTATAAGTAATTCAGTGTACGATGTTCGTCTGGTGGATGAAAAAATTTGGGCGAAAAAGTCCCATAGACTTAACATTGGCACAAAATTAGTGAGATTATATCTTTGGATCAGGAGGTCACAGAGACTTGGGGGAGGGCTCTTTTGACTCGGCCTATCAAGCAGCCAATAAGTACTGACATGACAACTTCATAGCTATGCCCTAGCAACCACTTACAGCACCCTAGCAACCGTAAAAGGACATTAACAAACAATTTTTCAGCACCAAAACATTATAGAAACATGGGGTTGGGCTTTGTTGATTCAGACTGTCAAATAGTCTTTAAATATCATCCCATAAACTGTATGGTCACACCATAGCAACCATTAAGAGTACCTTAGCAACTAAACAAACACATGAATAAGCAATTTCTCAGCATCAGAAAGTGGTATAGATATGGAGGTGGCCTCTTTTGTTTGGGCTGAAAAACCAGTCTGTAAGTATCACCATGGCGACTGTGCAGCTACACCCTAGCAACCACATAGAGAACTCTAGCAACCGTATAGTAACACAAAGAAGCCATATCTCAGCTCCACAACATCATACAGACATGGGAGTTGGCTCTCTACAATCATGCTGAAGGCTAACTAGAATGTGAGTGACCTTTAAAGCATTTCCAGAAATAAAGTCTCACCAAACATCTGTTGAGTGCCTTTTCACTTTCTCTCTTCTTCTCTTTCCTAATGCTTCCTCTGTTGCAAAGAGAGGTACACTGTACACTGAACACTTTTCAGTGATTTTTCCCTCATGTCAATTAGGGGTTGATGCTCTCCTAGAAACAAACAAATACACTGTATTCAGTACAGTTTAGTTTATTCCATTATTATAAATGATGTACTGATGCTATTGAGAACTGAACTGAGCTGGACAATGACATGACTAATTTCTACAGAACTGCTTATAACAAATTGCTGAGCCATAGCGGAGTTAAATGCATCTATACACAGGGTTGTCACTGGTTGGACTGAGATGTTGGTGTTTATTATAGTAAAAGTGTAGTAAAACAGCATTAAACCTGTTGTTTTGTCTTTCTATCATAAGCTCCTCGCGCGCTGACCGCGTGCGCTACAGATCAGCACAGAAGCGGCGTTTCCTCTCATCTTCTTCTCATCTCAGCGGGTTGAATAAGATATCCGTGAAGCCATTTTACATCTCTCTAAAATGATAACTAAAGATATATGAGGACATTAGACATTATACTCACCGCTAAACTGGATGAGTCGACTAGTCTCCAACTGATGAACTTCTTCCGGAAAGCGTTTCTTCTCTTTTGTAGCACTTGTGAATGGTCTCGGGGTGTAATGTTGTTATGTCTTTGTGCTTTAATTGTGATAGTTCACATATGAACGATGTTGTCAAACCAAAACGTGTTTTATACTTTTTTATCCATCCAACAGTAGACACTACGGAAAAGACGCTGATTTACTGTCGGTTACAAGTAATCCGCTGCTCTCGAGACTCGTTGTCAGGACAACTACCTTTGGCGCGAAGGAAGATCTCACGTGCGGGTTATTAATCTATGCGGGTGAAATATTCCATAGGCAAATATTTTTTGTACAAAAATATTTTTGTACGATTATTTTATAGGAAGTCTACGTTACAAAAAATAAAAATTAAAAATAAAAAACACTTGCCAAGTCTACTGTACCATAACTGCAGTACAGGGCCTATACAAGAAGACTTTAATGGCAATGAGGTTATTTTCAATTATTTTCAATGAGGAAATTACTGAACCTAATCATAGGAGCTTTATTTTTTTTTTAAAAATGCTCATAAAAAATAAATACAATTAAATACATTTAATCAGACAGACTTAGAAGTTTTTGCATCTGAAATCTTCACCTGCATTTCAGCGTACCACTGAACTGCAGTTATATTGTATCTGTACTTCATTATACTGCAAATCTACAGCTGCACTTCAGTTTTACTGCTCTTGAACTTTAATGAACTGCAGTTATATACTTCATTATACTGCAATTGTCCAGTTGTACTTCATTGTACTGCATTTATACTGCTTTGTACTGCAGTTGTACTTCAATTTACTGCAGTTATTTTTTGTAAGGGATTTGACAGTACAGCGCATATTTTAGGCTAAATAAATTAGTCTAATTCCAGTAACCCATTGACAAAACTATCAAAACCTCCCATCTACACATAAACGTGATTAAAAGTCAAAACTTTGATGAATAAGAGAGTTAGCATACCTCCTCTGTGATGCTAACGGACTTTTTCGAAGACACTAAACCGTCTTTATGAAGAGGCGTCAATTACAAGTAAGACAAGTGTGAGGAACAGTTATATGTAATATTTGTGTGATTTTAGGGACTAAACTCACCTGAAAACGGTGAAAACAACAGCGAGATGCAGTGTTGCAGCTGTCAGTTGGAGTGTGTGCCCCGTTTCCATGGTTGAATGATGCGCGTGCATCAAAACACGTCACAGTCACAGTCACGCAGCGCATGTAAATAAACACATAAACAACTTAAAAATATATATTAAATTTTAATCGTTTTGTAGTTCCATGATCCATTCATACTTCTGTTTGGATTCGCCCATATGTGTGTATATACATCCCAGTGGGCATTTGATGTCAATTTAACATCAATATGACATCAAACATTGATGTCAAAATTACGTCACGAAATAGGTCAAAAATGAAAGTCATTTTGACGTCAAAGTGTCGATGTCAATTTGATGTTAAGATTTTGACCTCTGCTGATGTCATTTTGATGTTATTTTGATGTCATGCTTTGTTGGCATTTGATGTCAATTCTACATCTATTTGATGTCAGGATGTCATGATGTTGATGTCATTTTAATGCTATTTTGATATCATTCAATATCAAGCTTCGATATCAATTCAACATAAATGTGACAAACATTTTTTGACATATTTTTGACATCACAAATTTATTGACATATTTTGATATTTCAATGTCAAGCATTACTCAATTTCAACCTAAATGTACAATGACTGACAACATACACATACTTTGAGATCTGATATGTTTTTATTTTATTTTCTTGTAATATAGTGGGGCCGCTATGGATTCACACTTCCAGAGCTCTCAAGTGCCTGTAAAAGAGAACAAGAAAGCAAACATTAAAATGGGCCCTGTCCATTAACATAACTAATGCTTAGTACCCATCAGTAGTAGGCTACTCTTTATTATTATATTATATTATTATTATTAATAGTATATAGACAACTAAAAGATAACCCACATTATAGCCTAATCACATGCAGTAGTCAGAGGTGCAGATGTGTACTAATATATGATAATGGATCAAACCTTTTGTTAATATCTGTTAATAGTGTCATATGTCAGGATCTCATTTCACTGCTAGTAATCAGTCCACATTTTGTACTGAATTGTAGAATGTGAACATTCATTCAAAGCCAGAGAGCAGCGTTTTCAAAACATCATATTCTCTTGGCTCTTCCCTATGTAAGGCTAGTGGTGTCTCATTTCCATGGTGAATATTTTTACCCCCATGTCTTGTCACTGTTTAGAATGACATGATGTAGGCGTAAAACGAAGGGGAAGGGTAAAAACAGAGAAATGGGATTGGGCCTAAATCTACATCGTTGTTTGCAGCAGCTCCTACCTTCCGGCGCCCAGTGCCCCCTCTTCTGTCCGGCGCAGCGCGCAAATGGTTGGCCATCAGGCTACCAATGGAAGCTTCTGTGATGCCAGGTTGTGACTTCTGGATGGCACCTGAAAAATTTAACAGCACTTGCCATTTATCTTGCACATACTGATCAAAATAAAAATCATGTAGAGAATAGTATATCAAATACACCGATGTGATTGGAGCAGCTCAGATCCACGGGCATGGGTAATGAGCATCATTACTGATTGCCAGAGTGACTCGCTGAGCAAATTCACATTGTATGGGTAAAGTTATGTAGCATTGGTATAAAACCTCTAAAAACAGTCACAAATAGGGCAGTTCATCAATTGTGGTTTGGAATTAGACCTACTGCAACTGGATTGATAAAAAGTCATGTAGTTGCAAACATCTCACCTGGCTACTTGTATTTGGGAAGAGCAAAATCTGTGACAGCTTCCGGTGCTTGTACGCTGAAAAAAATTGAAAATATTTCACATGCTTAGGAAATCATTTTACATTCAATCATTGTTAATTTGTTAACTCATTATTAAAATAAACACTTCTTACAAAATTGTACAGTTCAAGTATTATTAGTCATAATATGGATATTTTATTACCACTACAAGAACATACATTTGATCGGGTGTATTTTCGTGGGCTCAGGATTGAAGGGGAGCGACAATTTATTCCCGTGTCACTAAAGTGAACCACCAATGGTCGCACACGCACACACACACACAGGTCAAATTTGACCGCGAACAGTAAATTAAGGGGGGTAGCAACAGTGTTTAAGGTTAAGGTGAGATACTACAGGTGAATAAAAAAATTTAACTAGCAGATATCACCATGAAATTTTCCCAGTTGATTACCTACATTAAGATGAGAAAAAAAATGTATTACAAGTTTTCTGTAATTTAATGTTTAAATAAGCAAATTAGGCAATATCTAATTAAATATGCACTAATTTGCATACATTTAAAAACGAGTATTGGATAAAGCCAGGTAAAAAAAAAAATTCTATTGTGTTCACATATAATGGAAAAAAAATTGAGGGATTTATGGATATCTACTTTTGTTATCCTGTAAATCAGAATATTGTCAATAGCCTTAAAAAATTTTATATAAATCAGGCTAGGAATAATATATTTACAAATCCCTCTGTAAATGTCTTCATAATATAACTGGGTACAAGACTGGAAAGTTTGGTGTATATAGGTACTACTGAAGTGGAGATTTAGGACTTTGAGTATGAGAGAAAAGTCATTTAGAGAAAATGGGCTTTAAATATTTATCATCAGCCAATTAGATTTGCGCATTCAGCCCTTTTACTTTCACCATTGGTTGTTGATAAAAAAGGAAATGACCATATTTGGAACCGACAGCATTGCGGTGCGGTGCATGTGATGACGGTGCAGGCAGCGATCGCGGAGCAGTTAGAACGTGTATTTCGGACTTTTTTTCACCACAAGTCTGAAAGAAGACATGTTATTGAAGACAAATATCCAAAAATAAAAAAATTGACCATTAAAAAAACCTAGATGTTTTTGCCTGCCGTGTCTCGGTTTGGTCATGCGGTCGTCAGTCCATGTGCTGTTCATGAGCAAAAATATCCGTTCAACGGGAGCATTTGTGCCCAATAGAGACATGGCAAACTGACAAAGGAGACCTATGTGTAGCTACTTTTTTGAACTTAATCTCCCTGCTTTTGAAATGCAGAATCAGAATCAGATTGCAGAAGCAGACCGCTACGTGACGCGCGCGCGCACACACACACACATTGTTAAAGTCATAAGATGGCAGATATTAAGGATCATACCGATTCCATCATACCGGAGTGTAAACGTTACACTAACATCAGGTTAAGTTAGCTAGCGTTAGCACGCTCAGGTAAAAGGATGGCTGTGAAATTATTCGACATAATTCGGAAAATTACACCCATTAAAATTAAGTAGCCTGTGTATAAGATGGTGTATTGACATAAAAACAACAATAGCATGCTAGCTGGTTACTTACCAGGATTTGGAAGTGAACAATTTTGTAATTGCAAATCTCTGGCAGTTGGGCTGTGTGGCAGTTAGGCAGTGAGACGACAGTGAGTGAGAGCGAGCGGTTATGCAGATCTGCTACTTTCCCGCGCGACATGGCCAGGATGTGACGTCTTTTTGTAGTCAATTTGTAGTCCATGATGATTATTTAAAAAATCAGCTTCAATATCAGATTAAATTTACCTTTTATAGTATATGCAATTATAGTGTCTGCTGTCATTTTAAACGTGAACTAAATGTAAACATGCTAGGATTTAAATAAATAAAAACACACATGCAAAATACATAGATCTAGGCCTACAACTTTCAAGATGTTGAAAATGAGTCGCATTGATTTACAATGAGTAATAAATATACTTTTTCAGACATTGTTTTGACGTCTTATTTCCTGACATCAAATCAACATCGATTTAATGTCAATGATATTGACCTGAGATATAGGGACCAGAAAAAACATGTCAGATTGATACCTTTGTTGGGCCTCTTTACAACCACAAGAAAATTATTACAAAATATAATGAAAATATGCATATTCATGCATGTCATACATGGTGGTCAAAATCTTGACTATTTGTTGATGTCAAATTGACGTCAAGGTGCCCGCTGGGATACAGTGAGGAAAATAAGTATTTGAACACCCTGCTATTTTGCAAGTTCTCCCACTTAGAAATCATGGAGGGGTCTGAAATTGTCATCGTAGGTGCATGTCCACTGTGAGAGACATAATCTAAAAAAAAAAATCCAGAAATCACAATGTATGATTTTTTAACTATTTATTTGTATGATACAGCTGCAAATAAGTATTTGAACACCTGAGAAAATCAATGTTAATATTTGGTACAGTAGCCTTTGTTTGCAATTACAGAGGTCAAACGTTTCCTGTAGTTTTTCACCAGGTTTGCGGTGAAAACGGTGGTCCCAGCTCTTTTCAGGTCATTGACCAGCTCCTCCCGTGTAGTTCTGGGCTGATTTCTCACCTTTCTTAGGATCATTGAGACCCCACGAGGTGAGATCTTGCATGGAGCCCCAGTCCGAGGGAGATTGACAGTCATGTTTAGCTTCTTCCATTTTCTAATGATTGCTCCAACAGTGGACCTTTTTTCACCAAGCTGCTTGGCAATTTCCCCGTGGCCCTTTCCAGCCTTGTGGAGGTGTACAATTTTGTCTCTAGTGTCTTTGGACAGCTCTTTGGTCTTGGCCATGTTAGTAGTTGGATTCTTACTGATTGTTTGGGGTGGACAGGTATCTTTATGCAGCTAACGACCTCAAACAGGTGCATCTAATTTAGGATAATAAATGGAGTGGAGGTGGACATTTTAAAGGCAGCCTAACAGGTCTTTGAGGGTCAGAATTCTAGCTGATAGACAGGTGTTCAAATACTTATTTGCAGCTGTATCATACAAATAAATAGTTAAAAAATCATACATTGTGATTTCTGGATTTTTTTTTTTAGATTATGTCTCTCACAGTGGACATGCACCTACGATGACAATTTCAGACCCCTCCATGATTTCTAAGTGGGAGAACTTGCAAAATAGCAGGGTGTTCAAATACTTATTTTCCTCACTGTGTATATATATATATATATATATATATACATACATATATATATATATATATATATATATATATATATATATATATATATATATATATATATACACACATACATACATACATACATACACAGACACACTGTATATCCCAGCTGCCGTAAAACACCAAAGAAGAAGAATGAAGAAATCATGACACCAACACAGTAGGTGGCGATATGCACACAGGATGCGGTTGCGCCAAAAACCGAGGAAGAAGATGATGTCATTACATTCTCGATCAATGTTCTCCATTGTTGTTCAGAGTTTTCCACCGGTTTCAGTGCACTTTGTTCGCTGTCTATTTTAAAGGGGACTGAACTATTTTAACACGACGGCGCTCTGATGTAGTGTTGAGAGCATCTTTCTGCTTTACTGTTATCGTGTAACTTGTGGTCGAGTTCTGAAGATGGCGGCGGTCCGGAGCAGCAGCCCAGGCGCAGACTCATCCCACAGCAGCACTGCCGCGGTCTCCGAGCGTCTCCGAACGGAGGATGGATCCGGTACGGCACACACAATTTACTTAAAACACTCGTTTTGCTTGTTTAGTCCATTACGGATTATGCATTGGAGAAAATGCTGCTGAGTAAACTATGAAAGTACCATAGTGCCTTTTTGAGACATGGACCAGATCTAGTTACTGTATGTAAATGCCATAGCAAGCATAAGAATATAGAAATCATGAAGTACAATCGTACTTTTATATGGCTATTTGTATGTGTTGAAATAACGTTTAGCGGTATTCGTATGTATAATTTGCTTTCAAGTCAGAAGTGTTAAGGAGCATCTATACGGGGGTGCTAGACGAAAGTACAGGATACAAAATCTCGAGAGTAACATCCGCAAATGAAAGATTTATGCCTTGTCCAAATCCCCACACTTGTGGTCTTTGCACTTGACTTATATGACGTATTTCCTGTGTTTGGCCTGCTGCATTCACGCCATATCGTAATTACCGTAATTTCGAGATGACAACACGTGACGTTCTGAGCAAGGACTCGTTGTGCTTTCGCACAGGACGCGTTTGCAGTCCGCTCCTGATCTGCGGCTGTTTACCACGAACACAACATTTATCTATTATTTTGATTTCAAATCCAAACGTTGTTAGCCTATACTTAAAGTGCTTTTTCAGCATTGTGATCCTCTTTTATCTCAGTACAGTTACACAATCTTTCATAGACATATTCACGTTTAAACTCAAGTAATATAAACAACGTATTAAATGCATTTGGCTTCTAGACTTGTATAAGTTGTTCAAGCAAGTGGTAACATTTAAACACAGCAAGCCTGCTTTTCTTAGGCTGTCGCAAATATTTTAAATTAAAACTTACCACTGACGGAAACAGTCGGCTGTCGTGCCTTTTACATTTAAATCTTTATTATTTATACAGTCCTGCGGGTCTTAAAGAACTTTTTCTACCTCCACAAGACACAAGTGCATATGTTGCCTTGTTTATCTAAAAGTGCACTTTTCTTTGTTTTAAACCCAGCCAAAAGGCCTGTGAAACACAGTAGACTTTAATTATTGCTATTTATTGTGAAATTACTACATTTCCCTGTCAATCTATGTTAATTTTTACCGTGCGGAAACAATCTTTGCACCACTCCTGGAACGCACTGCCGGACCACAACCGCGTGCAGTGTGAACGCTCTGACCCGTTAACGTGGGTGCGGGAAAAAAATACACACCGCAAACGTAGTAAACCCTGATTTACGCCCGTTTCACACCACAAGCTTGAGCAGCGCGTATTTTTTTCGGCGCCCATGCTAACAAATGAGTGCGTTCACACCGGCAGTAGGAGCAGCGCTGCAGCGATGGTTTCAGCACCGAGTCTATCACCGCTCACTCTCAATTAAAGTAACAGCACACTTTTGATGGACAAAATAAATATGATTTCACACACAACGTGCTAAAAATGCACAGAATAATCATGTGTTTTAAGACGAATTGGAGTATGTCAGGAAAAAATATGTATAGAAGATTTACCCATTTTAACTTTTTCATTTTTAATTGCCATAAGCAAATTATAACTTAAAGCATTTTATCAAACTCACAACTAACAATTCATCTTGCTCAGGATCTTAAAGGGGTCATATAATGCCATTTTTGTACAAGCTAATATGATTCTTTAGGGTCTAAATTGAAAGTTTGTAATATACTTTAATTAAAAATTCTCATTAGTATTGTAAGAAAACACTCATTTTACCTGCTCAAAAACAGCTCTGTTTTCAGCACACCGTTTTAGTGCGTGTGTTTTTAAATGCTAGTGAGCTTTGCTCGCCCCGCCCCTCTGTTCTGTGGGGCGTTTTTGACACAACACACGTGGAGTGTTGCCTTGACAACAGTTGAGGGTATATTTTGAAGAATGGCAGCGGGAGTCTCTGAGGATACTGTGCAACCGTAACGTTTTGTTCATTATAAATGTGGGATTATTCATTATATTGAGAACGTCGTAAATAGAAAACATGCATGTACCCTGAATGTAAACATTAGCCACATACATCGTGAAGCGTGCTAGCGATTTGCAAAGATTAATATAAAGATTAATATAAAGGTTAATTAAACGTTACACTCACTTCTTCTGGAGGTTCAGCAGGAACACGAATAGTTGGTACCGATTCTTTTTTCAGGAGCAGCTTCTTAGCAAAACCAGCTTTATACTGACCTTCATTTAACATGAAAACATTGACGTTGCTCGTGGGGAATATTCCCTTCAAAAGCAAAACTCAGCCACTGTGTCTTCAGCGGTTCGGACTTAGGAACATCAAAATGACTGCTGTGTTCATTATTGCACCCGAGAACAGAACACCACAATCGCTTAGATACCATTCTGCTCATAGACAGCTCCGGCGTATATCAACAATGACGCGCGGACTATGATTGACAGCTCGCTCACGAGCAAGGGCGGGTCTGTGTTGAAACACTGCTGTCAATCAACCATCGTGGGAGGGGCGTCCGACCGTGTGTGACGTCACACGGTCAAACGGCTTGATTTGAGACAGGGTAAAACAAATAAGGAGATTAAAAAAAAAACACTGGATGGATTTTTATCATTTTATGATGGTTGTGTACAGGCACTGCTAACACACATTTCAGTACAATCAACTTGTAAAAGTGCATGTACCATTATATGACCCCTTTAAGTTACAATGGAGTATATACAGTAGGCCTACATAAGAAATTCATTATTCATTCATTATTGACAGCTTCTGTAAATATTGTATTCTGTAAATATTGCACACGTGTTCACTTACCATTGACGTGACAAACTTGCTCCTTTTATTTATTTTCAGGATCTATAGACACAATAATGCACATAAAACATACTCACATTCAACATTCGCCAAAAAAAAATATATATATGAGCGTGTTCACCTTGGTTAGAAACACACAGCCTACTTTTTTATTCAGCTCTAAATAATAACTTAAACATTTTGACGTTCTTACTTAGCCTATAACGATTAGTTAAAATCCAACGAATAATTCACATTTCTCCCGATCAGTTACAAAAACGGAGCTTAATCACAAGTAATTTACATAAAGCATATTGACAGCTTCTATAAGAAATGGAGATTATGGGTAAAAGTATATATTATTAAATAAAAAAAATAAAAAAAACAGTAAAAAACAGCACTTTCTATATTTGAGTATGACTGAAACAACATGATAGGAGCTGTTTTTGTTGTTTACCATTTACAAGCGAATCCCCAAGACTTTAAAACTTTCAAGTTTATAACTGACCAACTTCTAAAAACAAATTTATAGTTGTCTTTGTAAAGAAATATCGTTTTGGAGCCGCTGCTGTGACGCTGAACAAACACTTCCAGTGTGAATACTCTGGCAAGTCTGCAGCTGCAGTGACGCTGTAGTTATGCTGACGTGACGCTGCCGTGAAGCTCACGCTTGCGGTGTGAAACGGGCGTTACACTGCATGCGTCTGCGGCGCGTTAGGTTTTGCTCCGTCCTCCACGTGGTGCCAACTTACACCAGGTGTGTTTCAGAAGCGATGCGGCAGGATTCGCAAGACCACGTGATTTGCCTGTCCGAGGTAGTTTTAATTTTTAATTTTATTTATTTATTTATTTTTGTGTTCTACCATGGTTGGCTAAATGTTTTTGTTTTGTCCAGTTGAATTCTGTTTATTCCACTCTTATAACTAATCCCAATTAGGCAATTAAATCCCATGCCTTATTCTTTTTGGAATTGTCCTTGTAAAAAGGATTTGTTGTCATATAATAATGTGTGTTTTTCAACTTTGAGGGTGAACCTCTCGTCATCTGTCATCAGTGATGTGAAATACGATTGGCAGTCTGCACAGGGTGTTTATTTTGAAATTGACATGATATTTTAACTTATATTTTGTATTTGCTGTGCGGTTTGGTTCCGGTGTTAGGTAGAGATGTTCCGATACCCTTTTTCCCTTCCCGATACCGATTCCGATACCTAGGCTCAGGGTATCGGCCGATACCGAGTACTGATCCGATACTGTGTATCTGGTTATACAGCTATACTTAATAGCCCTGTATGAATTGATACAATTATTTCTGTTCACAGCATAGATTAAGTCTGTCAAGTAAACAAAAAATATAATATATAATGTTTGGAAAAAAGTACACTCTTAACATCAGTCAGTCAAGCATTATAAATATATTATGATAATCAAGTATTATTGATAGAACTTTAGCAATTAGAATTAAAACTTGGTAACCATGTATGAATGCATATTAGTCATTTTAACTGAACTTAGGACTGGTGGTGGTGCTTTTTTGGTCATTCAGTGTTTCTGTAAAAATGGGGAAAAAACTATCAATAATACTGATAAGATAATAATCATACAATGAATTCTACTAAGAACAATATAAACGCACTAAGGATTAACGAGCTGCTGCATTCATGAATATTAATCACGTTGTCTGCATTGGCTCGAACTGATTTGCTGAAATCAAAACAGGTATGATAATAGGTGAGCGCCAGCCAATGGGATTGTCGTTTGCGCATTAGCTCCGCCTACTACCGGAGAACCCGGCAGTTAAACTGAAGAATTCCAAAGGAACTCCGTTATTTTGACAGAAAAATACAACAAAGAATATAGTTTACATACCATTCGGAATTGACGCGCTACATATAAAAGACTCTCTCTCTCTCTCTGCGTGTGAGGAAAAAAAGCAAAGCGACGGCGAGTTGTCTGCTTCACACTAGAGCTTATGGTGCGTCAAATACAGGTGCGCTGCGCATTCATTCAGATGAACTGAAAAATAGATCGCTTGACGGGGAGCGAAACTCTGAAGCGCTCAGTCAGAGTGTTCGGCAAGTGACAATATCTGTGCTAAATTCATACATAGCCTCCAACTCACACACTGGCGAGTAAAATCTGATTATTTATCAGCCAGTGGCTAATATTAGACATCATTTAGTCGCCCAGGGTGAAGATTTAGTCGCATATGCAAGTGATTTACTGGCAGTGTGCTAGCACGTTTGTACTTCTTCTTCGCTGCTCTAAATAGTGGTTGCTTGTGGCAACACAGCACAGCTTCCTGTGTTTGCATTCTGAGCAGCGAAGAAGAATTGATTTCCTATTTGCAGCATTAAGCAAAGCTAGCGCGCATAACTATAGGTCCTTTAAGAAAATGGTATCGGATCGGTACATGGGTTCAAGTACTCGCCGATACCGATGCCAGAATTTTTTGTGGTATCGGTGGAATTTCCGATACTAGTATCGGAATCGGAACAACCCTAGTGTTAGGGGTGGGCGATATGAGCTAAAATTCATATCACAATATTTATCACTGTCCAGTTGGTTTCAATATTATATCGCAATATGAGAGGAAAAAAAACAAAAAACAAAAATTGGAATCACATTTTAGTAGACCTTAGTTAAATTACAGGCAAAATATGTATTTTAACCTTATATAACTAGAAAAAAAAAACATGATTTCAAGATCTAAGGCAAAAATAGTTTGACTTTAGAAATTATGCTACATAAGACACCTGCACAAAAGAAAAACAGCAAATGGACTGAAAGAACATGCAAATTCACTCTCTGACAGCAGATGGCGCTTATGGCGTCAATTTAGCGTTCCTTTGGTTACTGCTGTAAATAAAGCTGCTCTGCGCTGCGCTTATGAACACGGAGGTAAGAGAAAAAGAAAATGCCATCTAAAGTTTTCTGAAGAGAGTTCCCTTCAGATATTCATTCATATTAATCCCCTGCCCCCAATTCAATATTTATATTTTTCTTCCTATATTTCAAGCATTGTGAACAGTGATCTATCTTCTCTCTTTGTGTCCATGTTCCGCGTGTCTGGCCTGTGTTAACGGCCGTTTACAGACTTAGTAATATTCCCACACAAATTACATTTTGGGAAATTATTATAATCCAGTTTGTGTGCAGTTCCGGAATAGAGATCAGCCTAAATATATACAGTGATGTTAAAAAGTGTTGGCCCACTTCCTGATTTTTTTGCATGTTTGTCACACTTTAATGTTTCAGATCATCAAACAAATTTAAATATTAATCAAATATAACACATGTAAGCACAACATGCAGTTTTTAAATGAAACTTTTTATTATGAAGTGAAAACAAAATCCAAACCCACATGGCCCTGTGTTAAAAAGTGCTTGCCCCCTAAACCTAATAACTGGGTGGGCCACCCTTAGCAGCAACAACTGCAATCAAGCGTTTGCGATAACTTGCAACGAGTCTGTTACAGTGCTGTGGAGGAATTTTGGCCCACTCATCTTTGCAGAATTGTTGTAATTCAGCCACTTTGGAGGGTTTTCGAGCATGAACCGCCTTTTTTTGTGGTTTCATGCCACAGCATCTCAATAGGATTCAGGTCAGGACTTTGACTAGGCCACTCCAAAGTCTTCATTTTGTTTTTCTTCAGCCATTCAGAGGTGGACTTGCTGGTGTGTTTTGGATCATTGTCCTGCTGCAGAACCCAAGTTCGCTTCAGCTTGAGGTCACGAACAGATGGCCGGACATTCTCCTTCAGGATTTTCTGATAAGAGTGCAGAATTCATGGTTCCATCAATTATGGCAAGTCATGCAGGTTCTGAAGCTGCAAAGCAGCCTCAGACCATCACACTGCCACCACCATGTTTGACTGTTGGTATGATGTTCTTTTTATGAAATGCTGTGTTGGTTTTACACCAGATGTAACGGGACACACACCTTCCAAAAAGTTCAACTTTTGTCGCATCAGTCCGCAGAATATTTGCCCAAAAGTCTTGGGGATAATCAAGATATTTTTTGGCAAATGTGAGACGAGCCTGTGTTCTTTTTGGTCAGCAATGGCTTTTGCCTTGGAACTCTCCCATGGGTGCTGTTTTTGCCCAGTCTCTTTCTTATTGTTGAATCATGAACACTGACCTTAATTGAGGCAAGTGAGGCCTGCAGTTCTTTAGATGTTGTTCTGGGTTCTTTTATGACCTCCTGGATGAGTCTTCTTTGTGCTCTTGGAGTAATTTTGGTAGGCCGGCCACTCCTGGGAAGGTTCACCACTGTTCCAAGTCTTCTCCATTTGTGGATAATGGCTCTGACCATGGTTTGCTGTAGTCCCAAAGCATAAAATGGCTTTATAACCCTTTCCAGACTGATACTTGTAAACTATTTTGTTTCTCATCTGTTTATGAATTTCTTAAGATCACGGAATGATGTGTTGCTCTTTAAACATGCTTCACTTTGTCAAACAGGTTCTATTTAAGTGATTTCTTGATTCAACAGGTCTGGCAGTAATCAGGCCTGGGTTTGGCTAGTGAAATTTAACTCCGCTTTCTAAAATAATGTGGTTAATCAGTTCTTTCATGATTTAATAGGAGGGGGCAATTAATTTTTCACGTATGGCCAGGTAGGTTTGGACAGCTGATTCTGTTGCATAGAACTGAATAAAAAATAATACATTGATATTTAATATTAATATATTTTCTGTCCAATTTTCTTTTAATAAAAGTGTGGTTATTTTATTTGCTTGTGTTTTTTAAATTCTGTGTCATTAAAATTGAGTTAAATTAAAAAGTCTTACAAAACTACTTTTATATTATTGAATAAAATAAATAATTACAAAGCAGTTTCGGTTTTCGACCAAGCACATCCAGAATTCTTGGTTTCGGCCCATAATTTTCATTTCGGTGCATCCCTGTAACTGCATAGAGTGCACTGTGTTTGCAACCACATGCTCCTTTAAAGGATTACACACACACCAGTATGCAGAGAGACATTTAAGAGGGTTTATTCTCCAAATAACTTTAAATTCATGTTGCTGAAAAATGTGTTAATAAATGTTGTGTGTATGGACTCTTGTTTTTGTTCCACGTTAGCTTCCTGCCCACTAATTTTTGCCTCTTACATAAGCCACAAAGCCTTCTAAGAAGACAGTAAAGGCTTATGTCATGCCTGAGCTGTAGTTAGGCTGAAACTTGAAAGTTAAGTTGCACAATATTTAGGGTCCAAGCCAGAATGGCGCAGGGCCCTATTGTTTTCCTAAGGATTATTATAATTTTTGTAATTAAAAAAAAAAAAAATTTTTTAACGTTCCGGGGGTTTTTGGGGGCCTTAACATGCTCAAAAACTCTTGAAAATTTGCACACACGTTGGAATCTGCGGCCATTAGGACGCCGCCAAGGCTGGGACCCGGGCGTGGCACAGGGGCTCTACGGCTCCCCCTAGAACATAGTCTGAAAACTTGATGTATAGCTCACACATACTTGCACGTTCATATGAAACTCGGTACACATTATAGATCTCATTGAGCCGAACAAGTTTCGCACTGCATGTCATAGGCTCCGCCCAACAGGAAGTCGGCTATTCAGGGATGTTTAAAAAGCGCATGCTCTGGAATTTGATATTCTCCTCTGAGGACTTCCATCCGATTGCCACCAAACTCGGTGAACATGATCTCAAGACATTGGGGATGCTAAATTGCAGAGGGATTTTTGATATCTCGAACGGTTTGCCCGTGGCGAGGCGATGAAGTTATGGCGAAAATGAGAGACAGGAAATGTCTAATAACATCCACATACATTGTCTGATTTTGATCAAACTTCAGGGGTTTGTTCGTTGTATGATGCCGATCGAACAGATGTGACTATTATGAGTAAAAGTTATAGCGCCACCAATTGACAACAGGAAATATATCATGTTTGAAAATGCTTTGAATTCAGCATCTTATTTTTACCCGATTTGCTTCAAACTTCATCAGAATAATGACAAAACACGGCCGATGTAAAACTGTGAAGGGAATATGGATATCTAAAATATTGTTGCCATAGTAATATGTCAAAGTTGAATATTCTTTTGTTGATTTTGAAGTTGATTTTGAGGCAGATAACATGCTTAGAATTCCATGAAACTCAATATACATATTCATATTAATGATAGTTAGACACCAACAAAAGCTCATAAATGGGCGTGGAAGAGGCACTCTATAGCGCCACCTATTGTCAAAAATTTGGGGGTTAGTTTTAACTACAGATACCAAACTCGGTACATAAATTGTTCTTATTAAGCCGGACAACTTTCTAATTTACAGTCGTTAGCTACGACCAACAGGAAGTCGACTATTTTTATTTGAATGTTTGTTTTTTGAGAAAACAGGCTGTAAATAAATTCATACTCCTCCAAGCAGAAACAAGCAGTTCACACCAAACTTTGTAAACATGATGCCAATATACTGAAGATTTTAAATTGCGGACGGATTTAGGATATCTCGAACGGTGTGGTAATGGTGATTTATTAAAGTAACAGTAAAACAAATAGCAGTAATTTTCTTATATCTTTAAAGTGCAGTTTCCAAACACTTCAAAACTTTTTACATAAATATAACAAATCATTCTGAGGAAACATGCTTAGTTTCAAAAATGTATCATGCTCAGGGGCCACAAAACAATTAAAACTATAAATGAAATTGGTTTAAAGGTGAAGTGTAATACCAAGGATGACCACCAGAGGGAGGCATGACCTTATTTTTCATGAGCTGCCTGTCTGTGTATCAGAATGAAAAATAATGCATAGAATCAGCTGAAATGTTCTGTACTGTCAGTATTCTTTTACACGAACACACACACACACACACACATATATATATATATATATATATATATATATATATATATATACACGCATATGTATGTGTTTTTATTTTATTTTATTTTTTTATTTTTTTTATTTTTTTTAATAGTTATAGAATATAAAAAGTATTGGTAACAATTTACATTAAGGTCTCTTTGGTTAACATAAGTTATTACATTAATTAACATGAACTAAAATGAACAATATATTTTAAAATAATTTATTAATATTAGTTAATACTAACATTAAAAATATTAATTTTATGTTAATTCACAGAACATAAACTAATGTTAAGATACAACTTTAAATTTTAATAATGTATTAAATTTTAACTTAACATTAATTAACATTAATAAATATTATATAATCATTGTTCATGTTAACTAGTATAGTTCAAGAACATAGTTTTTAACATTAGTTAATTCAAAACTAACAAACTAAGTGTGAACAACATATGTTTTACTATATTTCTTTGTGTTAGTAAAAAAAAATCTTTGTTAGTTCATGGTACTGTAACTGATGTACATTAACCAGAAATTTTAATGAATAATGTAGTAGTCAATTTTGAACATATCATTAACCAAGCTTCATAAATGCTATAAAATTATTGTTCATGCTAACTTAATGTTAACTTATATAATGTTAAAAAATAAAAACTTATTGAAAAGTGTTACAAAATATTTACATTGTTCTTTATGTGTGAGTTTGTGTGTGAGAGAGAGAGAATAGAGAGAGACTAATATTAATAAAAGCTATATAATTATTGTTCTTATTAATTAATATAGTTAATGTTAATAACTGAAACTTTATTGAAAGTGTTACCGAAATTTTATATATTGTTGTGTGTTTGTTTGTGTGTGTCTCTCACAGTCTTGATAGTTTGGATTAACCCTTTCATTGCTATATCCATCAAAACCAGACTGCCAGAGGGTTAATGTAATGCATGTGCCTGCTGGGCACAGTTTTGCTGATGCCACCGGGGTGGCGTTTGCACTGACGGCTTGGGCCCGCCATCGCTGCTTGCAGCTATATTTAGGTTTTATTATTATATTATTTTATATTTTATAAAATAGATTTTTATTTTTTTTATATAGTTGTATTTTGAATGTAATATGGCAATTAAATGCACTAAATGGGTTTAGTTTTATTAATATATGCAATTTCAGCAATAAAAATTTAATTTTTTCTAAAAAGGAAACAAATTACTTGTTCATTATAAGAGACCTGTCTTATTTTCTCTTGTATATTTAGTATTGCTCTTTAATAAAGAAAAAATTCTTCTTATCCAATTAATCGATAGAATTTTCGGTAGAATACTCGATTACTAAAATGTTCGATAGCTACAGCCCTAGTCGTGGCGGAAAAGTGAAAGACCCCTATACGTCGCCACAACGTAACTTTTTGACGTTGCCAGTAAGTAACTGCGACGCGGTGGCAACGTCGTGGATTAATAGTTGTGTGCTGGTAATAAGTTGGTATTTTTTATCATTAGTTATTTTCTATGGGCAGACATGCAGTAGTTTAACCTAATTTATGTCCCCATATGCCCAAACTAATTTAAAGGCTGTTTCAACAGCTGTGAATGATGAATACAGACTTGAAATGAATTCATTTAATTTATTTTGAAAAACGCAAATATGAACCGTAAAATACACCCAAATTATTAATAAAAACATAGGATATACAGTGATATATGAATGAAAACATTCAGGACGTTCAGTGCTCAGCATCAATATAAACAGATATGCTATGCTAGCATAATATTTACTAGCAGACATTTCAGATAATTAAGGAAAGAAACCATAATCACAGAGGTATAAATATTAACAAAAGTATTTAAAGGGGTCATCGGATGAAAATTATTCGTGATCCAGCTTTATCAACAGAAGAAGTGAGTATAAGGGTTTTTATGAATCTTTGCAAATCACCTTACCTAATAATGTGCTAGTTAACCAGTTTAGCGGCTGAAGTTTAGTATGCTCCATAGATGTATATACCTAGATGCCTCATTATCAACTGTTTCTATGGGCTGCGATACATAAGTCATCTGCCATTTTGTCAATTTTGTCACCGCCCCTTTTTAGGGGAAAATAAACTAGACTTCTCATAGACTTCAATACAAAATAGCGGCACAAAGCAACGTCCGTACACAGCCGGCAGGTGTGAATAACTTAAGAAATCACTATGATTAAACATGTCAAGTAATTATATGTCCACACTGCCTGCCATAGAGCGTGAAAGATACATCCACAAACTTAATTTGTTCAATTTAAAACATGTCCCTTCATTTTCCCAGCGTCAAATTGGTGTAACAACCCCACCCAGTGGCCAGTGGTGTCTTTATGGAGCGTTCCAAGTCATGTCGGATATATCGTATTTACGAGTTGAACGCACATGAACGCCACCACAAAGTCGTTATTACCAGTGGGAAACTCAGAATTTTCTTTAAGCCCCGAGTCGGGGGCATGTCAGTGAAAAAACGTGTCGGATGCAATGGATGCAGCCAAAGACTAAAGATATGAAGCGTCGGTAAAGTTGTTGAAATGAATAAAATGATAATTTCTTTTTTGTAATGTACAATAAAACTATATAAGTTACATATACACAATATTATATTATTGTATAATTATAATAGAATATATAATTATTCAGTTTACATCACCTTCATAAATTAAATAAAAACGGAAAAAAGAAAAAGACACACTGATGCACATTCTTCATTCAATATTTTGTAGATGTAGAGTTAAAAAAATCGTTGAATTTTATGTAGAAAAGTTAAATCGCCATCTTTTTCCTACCAAAGTGACTTGAACGCACCCGACGTCGTGATAACGTCTTGTCAATTTGTAAGTACGAACGTCCCAGGAGGACTTGAACGCAGCATTACCCGGACATTTACTCGTACCTCATCGAGTCACCAGGTAAGCCAGTGAATGATTTTACTTCGTATTTGAAAGTAAACATCTTTAAATGTATATATTATGTCTTTTATATTTAGAGTACTGAGTGCACTTTTATGTCCAGCCATATCAAAGACTATAGCCTGGCTTAGCTTTCGATAGCATCATACGTAATTCATGATATTTTCATAACGGCAAGATATGGATGATGATGGCAGGTATTTCTTTTTACATGGCAAAGAAATGAATTTCAAATTTGGGTTTTTACAAACATTATTGGTGCACCCAACCACACAACAACTCTTTGGCATGTTGTAAGGTTAGTCCACTTCCTCGATCCGATACTGTATGGTGGTTTGTTTTCCCCTAAAAGTGTGTGAATCTGTTCAGAGACATTCTATGATGTTGCGCCGGTTGTGAGTATAGGGAATCTACACACATCTATGGTCTGCTCGTCACTCCACGGAAGAGAGGGGCGGAGTCAGCAGAGCTCACTAGGATTTAGATTTAGATTTAGTCATTTTGTAGACGCTTTTATTCAAAGCGACTTACAATTGGGGAATACATAAAGCGATTCATCTTGAAGAGGCAATCAGACAGACGAAGTGCTTGCAACACCAAGTCTCAGGCATTGTTCAAATAAATACAAACTACCAAAGGAAGGAATAAGTAAAGAGAATTTTTTTTTTTTTTTTTTTTTTAAGTTTAGGATGAAGTCAAGTGCTGTCGAAAGAGATGAGTTTTCAGTTGTTGCTTGAAGATTGACAGGGATCCAGCAATCCGGATAGGGGTGGGAAGATCGTTCCACCAGCCAGGAATGGTGAACGAGAATGTTCTGGAGAGTGATTTTGAGCCTCTCTGTGATGGTACCACGAGGCGTTGCTCACTAGCAGATCTCAGATTTCTGGAGGGGATGTAGTTTGTTAGTAGAGAGTGCAAGTAAACGGGTGCTGAGCCAGTGGTTGTTCTATATGCAAGCATCAGTGTCTTGAACTTGATGCGAGCCGCGACTGGTAGCCAGTGCAGGGAGATAAAGAGAGGTGTAACATGGGCTCTTTTGGGCTCGTTGAAGACCAGTCGTGCCGCTGCATTCTGAATCATTTGTAGAGGTTTGACTGTGTTAGACGGAAGTCCAGCCAGAAGAGCATTGCAATAGTCCAGCCTAGAAATGACAAGGGCCTCGACAAGAAGTTGTGCAGCATGCTCTGTCAGAAAGGGCCTGATCTTTCTGATGTTATATAGTGCAAACCTGCAAGATCGAGCAGTCTTTGCAATGTGGTCTTTGAAGGTCAGCTGATCATCAAAGATTACACCAAGATTTCTGCCCGAAGTTGATGGGGTTATTGTTGATGAACCTAACTGGATCATGAAGTCATGCTGTAGAGTCGGAGTGGCAGGGAGGACAAGAAGCTCAGTCTTTGCCAGGTTGAGCTGCAGGTGATGTTCTTTCATCCATGCCGAGATGTCCGCCAGGCAACCTGAGATCCTTGCAGCTACCGTTGGATCATCTGGTTGAAAAGAGAGGTAGAGCTGTGTGTCATCAGCGTAGCAATGGTATGAGAATCCATGTGCCTGTATGATGGGACCCAGTGATGTAGTGTATATGGAGAAGAGGAGGGTCAAGAACTGATCCCTGAGGAACCCCAGTGACCAGTGTATGTGCTTTGGATACCTCCCCTCCCCAGGCCACCCTGAAAGACCTACCAGTGAGATAGGATTCAAACCAGCGAAGTGGAATGCCAGTGATGCCCAATGATGAGAGGGTGGACAGGAGTATCTGATGATTGACAGTGTCAAAAGCGGCAGATAGATCCAGCAGAATGAGGACTGATGATTTGGAATGGGCTTTTGCACCGCAGGGCTTCAGTGACCGAGAGAAGCGCAGTCTCAGTTGAATGGCCCCTCCGGAAACCTGACTGTTTAGCATCCAGTTTGTCGTTCTGTGAAAGAAACAGTGAGACTTGGTTGAAGACAACTCGTTCAAGTGTTTTCGCTATGAACGGAAGGAGAGAGACAGGTCTGTAGTTTTCTATAAGAGAAGTGTTTAATGTAGGTTTTTGAGCAGTGGGGTTACCCGAGCCTGTTTGAGCATAATGGGGAAGTTGCCTGTGAGGAGGGATGTGTTGATGATGTGTGTGAGTGCAGGTAAGAGTGTGGGTGAGATTGCTTGGAGAGGGTGTGAGGATTGGGTCAAGAGGACATGTTGTAGGATGGTTGGAGAGGAGAAGCTTGGATACTTCAGCTTCAGTGAGGGGACAGAAAGAGAAGATGGGAGTTTTAGCAGTGGATGTGGTAGGGTGAGGGTTCTGTGTGCGTGGAGGTGAAAACTGACCACTGATTGATCTAGTTTTGTCTGTAAAGAAAGTGGCAAAGTCATCAGCTGTAATAGAGGTGGTGGGAGGTGGTGGAGGGGGACAGAGGAGAGAATTAAATGTTCTGAAGAGATTACGCATGTCTGGAGCGCTGTCGATCTTGTTATGGAAATGTGAGGATTTGGCAGTGTGGACTTTAGCAGAGAAGGATGTGAGCATAGACTGGTACCTACTGAGGTCCGACAGATCGTTTGATTTGCGCCATTTTCTCTCTGCCGCTCTGAGTGTAGTCCGATGTTCACGAAGAACCTCGGATAACCAGGGGTTGGAAGGAGTGCCCGTGCTGGCCTAGAGGAGAGAGGACAAATGTCGTCTAGACAAGAGGTTAAGGTAGAGCATAAAGTCTCAGTAGCTGCGTTTACATCCAGAGATGAGAAATGGGTGGGTGAAGGAAGAGAGGAGGATACTACAGAGGAGAGATGGGAAGGAGAAAGGGAGCGCAGGTTTCGTCTAAAAGTAACTGGTAGGGGGGTTGGTGGCACAGGAGAAGCAAAGTGTAATGTAAATGTAATGAAGAAATGGTCCGAAGTATGTAGTGGTTGTACCAGAATGTTATCTGCAGTACAATTGCGTGTGTAAATTAAGTCAAGTTGGTTGCCTGATTTGTGCGTGCTAGTAGTGGTAAGGCGTTTGAGATCAAATGAAGCTAGGAGTTAAAGCAACATGAACTAGAACAACGTGCTAAAAACAGAGCTGATTTTGACAGGGTAAAGGTGTTTTTTACACTACCATTGAGAAATTTTAACCAAAGTGTGTTATAGACTTTTCATTAAGACCCTAAAGAATCATATCAACTTGTGTAAAATGGGCATCCGATGACCCCTTTAAAGTAGACTGTGGGTAATATTACTTAAACAATCTGACGCAGTTGTTGAACTTTTTTTGGTATAACTGACGAGAAACAGAGAGAAATGTCAGACCCGTCCTCTCCAGCTCTCTCCTCTCTAGCTGATGTGTTCCCGGTTGCCATGGTAACTCAACAGACACCAGTAGGTTACTATAGCCTACACTGTTAGACATTTCAAAGGGTTTTTACAGTAATGGCTGGCTCACACTACAGGATTTTTTGCCCGATATAGCCCCGATTTCCCCTCCCGAGAATCGGAGGGAAAATCTTGTCGAGCACCTCGATCGGTCCCGATGTTCGGCGTGGATTATCTGGTAATGTGAGGCGTTCACCGATAGAACTTTGCACCTCCCAATCTTCTAGCACACAAATCGGGGCCGCCCCAATCATATCAAACATGTTTGATATTTAGGATTTAAATCGGGATGATGATGGCAATATGATTACGTCAGCACTTTAACAGCCAATGCGCGACCGCAAAACAGCTGATGTACGGCTCCATTGAATAGTGGAGACAGAGGAAACTGCTTCTTGAAGTTTTGTAGTAACACGATTGTCTGTATAATGTGTCGAACACGTATCACAACCGACGATAAGGAGAAAGAGAAGCGCTGGGGTGAAATCGCCTCAGTTTTGAACATACCTGGTGAGTGAAAGCTGCTAGCAGGCTAGCTAACATATGTAAGTTAAACATTGCTGATGAGCTGCGTGAGATCACGTGAGGCGCTCCCTCTGGCATGATAATCTTAATATCTTGTAGTGTGTGATGCGCCACGAATTTCAAATTTTGTAGTGTGTGCATGTTTAAGATTTGAGGGAAGATAATCTGCAAAGATTCTCCTTATGTGTGTGCTGCAACCAGATTTCATAATCGGTTAGGATTTTAAAAATCCTGTAGTGTGAGCCAGGCATAAGTTACTGTAATTAAGATTTACAGTAGCAAACTGTATTTGATTTACAGTTGAAAACTGTACTGTTTTACAGTAAATTGCTGTAAATAAAATCCAATTCATCAGTATACTACTGTAATTAAGCTGGCTTGAGAAAGCCAATTTACTGAAATCCTATTTAAACTTATTAGTGGTGCTTGCCAAAGGCAAGACTTAAGGGTGTTGCATACAATCCCTTAAAGCAGGGGTTCTCAACCTTTTGCAAGCTGGGCCCCCAAAGCTGGTTCATTGCAGTTGGGCCCCCTCCCCACACACACACACACAGCCCCCACACCACCTTGCATAGATAGATAGACCTAGGCTATTATTTTTAGGCCCACATTATTATTATTATTATTATTATTATTCTTACAAATATGTCGACGCGAAAGGAAGGAGAATCTTCAAGGCGACGTCACAGAGTTCAGTGCTGCCCAGAATGACGAAAGAGGGCAGGAGCTAAAGCAGAGGTGGGCAAACTACGGCCCGCGGGCCACATCCGGCCCGTGAGGCAGTTGGTCCAAAATAGTTAATTTGATGCAATGTCAGGGGGAAACGTGATTTCTACCGAGGGGAACGCTAGAGCCCTGCATTCCCTGGGCTTCGATCGGGCCAATTTTCACGGCATAGTTCAGACGCGGGCCGGGCCTGTTTTAGGCTTCTCTTTATTTTTATATTTTAGACATCCATCAATTAGTGATGAAAAAAATTGCCGCGCTGGTGGAAACAACACGAGACCTTACCGCGACTGTGAAGAGCGACTCGACGGTGTTTAGAGTCCCGCAGTTTGTTCTAACGAACAAAAAAATGCTCCAAACGTTTTTCTAAATTAACTTAATAAAAAAACGAAACGAAATTTCGAAAATTCGCCATTACATACAAAACTGAACTATTTTAATAGCTGAAACAGTATAACGCGATCGCGACCGAGGGGGATTCTACCGGAACGTGATCTGTACTGAGGGGGACAACAACCCACTTTCCAGGAGAAGAAATGCCAGTGTTGCCTCCTGCTCACGGGCACTGTAACTACCACGCCGCTAGTTTCAGTTTTGCTTTAAATATTTAGTCTGGGCGTTTATAATAAATGTTTATAGTGAATGCCACTGTAATTTTTGTTTTGTTTTTTACTTATTTTCATTCCGTTTTCTGTTATTAACACTGCTAAATTTACAGGATTTTTCGCATCCGTAGCAAATATTTTGAGGGGAGTTTTTGACAATTGAGAGCCACCAGATGACGAATATGAAAAAACGAATACGACAGTTTCAGACTCAGTCAGGGTGCAAGGACCTTAAACTTTTGAGGCTTGCGCAGCTTCTCGAGGAGAAATCAAACAAATGAGCGCCGTTTTCTAAAGTCTATGAGCGCAGCACACACAAATAAACTAAATTGACATACTGCAGTTAAATTTCAAAATGTGGTGTTTTTATATTTATAACATTTGAATACAGTTCAGCAACATACATCACACGACCTGACGACCAAGAGAGCTGACAATTGACCATCACTAAATTTACCATCACCTCACAATTGAAAATGTGACACTGATTTCATATGACAGTTCAACAAACAAGTTAATAATATTAAGTCACTTACATTTTAGACGAAATAATGACCGTTTTGGTCTATTTTAGCAGCGAAAATAGATCCGATGAATCCAAACAAAGATCACAGCATAGCGCATCTCACAGCAACACTCAATCGTGTTTTGAATGATTCAGTGTTTTGAACGAATCGGTTGAGTCAAAGATTCAATGACCCATGCACAAACATCGGTCTCATTCTTGATGAATTGGCCGTTTGAACGAATCGTTTGAATGAACGACTCAATGACTCGCTTAATAAAACCGCTTATCACCTGCATTTGTGCTCACTATCGACAAACCAATCAAATTTGTTCAAAACTCTTTTTTTTTTAAATCAGTCCAAACACATTTGAATTTTTATTCAGGAGTTATGTATATACAAAACTAGAACTTTTTATGACCGTAGTTTAGTGATAAAAAAAAAATTAGCAAATTTTTTTTTTTCTGGTTTTTTTTCCTCCCATCCTGTAGCCTACTCGCACCCCCCCGGGAGAGTGTCCGAAACCGTTAAGTATTTCACAACAGCGACCCAGGTTTTGCCGTTAAAAAAATCTACTGTTGCCATGGACACGTTGTTTGTTAATGCAGATAGCGGTGTAAGATTTCACAAAAACATAACATTTTCAGGGACTAATGTGAATAAATCTATATTTAAATGCAAAGGGACAAGATAGTCATTTTATTCGTATCCAAAACGAGGTGATGTGAACATTATGAAGCGCTAAACACTCCTATGCAGTGTATGTTTCATTCATACTCGAAGCCGGAGGGTGCTGTGGAGCTGAAAGTCCATTCCGGACACATAGAAGTATCTTATGATGGAATACAGCAGCGATCGCTGGCTGCAGCTTAAGCTAAAAGCAGAAATGTAAACACAATAAACACACGATTGCGAAAATATATTTGTATATATGTATGTGTGTTTTTCAAGTCATCTCCCAGGTAATATGTAGGAAAATACAGGAATAAAATATTATAGAATATATGTGTTCTCGCATGACGCACTCACGTTTGAGCTATTAGTTGTATGTATTTTGATTAATGTGAATAAATGCCTAAATCTGTTATAAAGCGGCCGATTGTGTCTTGTAGAAGACTTTGGGATTGAATCTGCTCGCTGTGTAACACTTAAGGTGACATTTTCCATACCTTACGTTATACTTAGGAAAATGACAGTTAAGGGGCTTTATGCAACACTTAATGGGCTTTAAGGGACACTTAAGAGAAATTCTAAGGGTTTATGACGTTTCACCTAAAGAAACTCTTAAGTGCCATTTAAGGTATATTTTATGCAACGCCCTTAATTGTAAGGGAAACTTAAGGGCGATCTTAAGGGAAAATTACACTTAAGGTGCTTTATGCAATCGGGCCCAGGCATCACTATTGTTATCTTGCATACTTCTGTCACTTTCTCACACACACACACACGCAGGCCCTTTGGAACCCTTTCTCTCTCTCTCTCTCTCTCTCTCTGTAACTCACACACACTCATTTGACTCATTTAAGTAACCAATAAGTAATGACCTATGATCTTCATAGCCACACCCTAGCAAGCACTTACAGCACCCTAGCAACCACCCCATAGACCTCCATTGAAAACAGATCAAAAGAGATATCTTTGGATAAAAGTATCATATAAACATGCAGGTTTTGCTCTTTTGAGTCGTGATCACCAGTGTTGGGCACGTTACTTTAAAAAAGAAATTAGTTATAGTTACTAGTTACTTCTCACAAATAGTAACTGAGTTACATCATTATAAAAGTAACTAATTACCAGGGAAAGTATATTGCGTTACTTTTAAAAAAATGTTCAAATGTCAAATAACTTTGGATGCCCCCAATATTAAATGTTAAATTAATGAAATGGACACTAAAAAGAATAAATTATTATTATAAAACATTGTACATTAATCTACACTATTTATCTACTGACACTTAGTATCAGTCATTCAAGCATTCTAATATAATATTATGATAATTTAATATTATATGATGATAGAACTTTAGTAATTAGAATAACCAAGTTTGAATGCATATCTGTCATCAATATAAAACGCACTGAGGATTAATGAGCTGCTGGGTTCATGAATATTAATCACGTTGTCTGCGTTCGCTCGAATTGATTTGCTGAAATCAAAACAGGGACGATAATAGGTGAGCGCCAGCCAATGAGATTGTCGTTTGCGCATTAGTTCCGCCCACTACCAGAGAAACCGGCAGTTCTTAAAAGCTGAAGAATTCCAAAGGAACTCCGTTATTTTGACAGGAAAATACAACAAAGAATATCGTTTACATGTAGTGCGTCAATTCTGCATGTTATGAAAGACTCTCTCGCTCTGTATCTTTCTTTGCGTGCGTGTATGTGAGAGAAAGCGACGGCGAGTCGTGCGCCTTCACACTAGAGTTTATGGGACGTCAAATACAGCTACACTGCGCATCCATTCAGATGAACTGAAAAATTTAATTCTAATAATATAATATAGTAACGCCACATTTTATTGTCAGTAACGGTAACGGCATTGTAACGGGGGAAACGGTAATTTTGTTTGATTACTCGTAACTGAAAAAAATAACGCCGTTAGTAACGCCGTTTATTTATAACGCCGTTATTCCCATCACTGGTGATCGCAAACAGGACTTTCCTCATGCATGCTACACATACTAGCAGTGAATAGCTACATGCTAATAGTGATTAGCTAAGTGTTAAATCGGGCTAAGAACGTACGAATAGCTGTATAAAACTACATAGTAATGACGTCTGACAACTACCAACCGCTTAGCAACACGATAGTAACCACCCAGTTATAGAGGTGTGCTATATCTTTTATAAGTTATTGAGTGTACGATGTTCGTCTGGTGGATGAAAAAATGTTGGCTAAAAAGTCCCATAGACTTAACATTGGCACAAAATTAGTGAGGAGATATCTTTGGATCAGGAGGTCACTGAGACTTCAGGGAGGGCTCATTTGACTCGGCCTATCAATCAGCCAATACGTACTGACATGACAACTTCATAGCTATGCCCTAGCAACCACTTACAGCAACCTAGCAACCGTAAAAAGGACATTAACAAACAATTTTTCAGCACCAAAACATTGTAGAAACATGGGGTTGGGCTCTGTTGATTCAGACTGTCAAATAGTCTTTAAATATCATGCCATAAACTGTATGGCCACACCATAGCAACCATTTAGAGTACCTTAGCAACTGAACAAACTCATGAATAAGCAATTTCTCAGCACCAGAAAGTGGTATAGATATGGGTGTGGCCTCTTTTGTTTGGGCTGAAAAACCAGTCTGTAAGTATCACCATGGCGACTGTGCAGCTACACCCTAGCAACCACATAGAGAACCCTAGCAACCGTATAGCAACATAAAGAAGCCATATCTCAGCTCCAGAACATCATACAGACATGGGAGTTGGCTCTCTACAATCGCGCAGAACACTGTAGTATCTCCCCAGCGCCGGAGGTCACAGAGACTTCAGGGAGGGCTCATTTGGCTCTGCCTGTCAATCAGCCAATACGTACTGACATGACAACTTCATAGCTATGCCCTAGCAACCGTAAAAGGACATTAACAAACCATTTTTCAGCACCAAAACATTGTAGAAACATGGGGTTGGGCTCTGTTGATTCAGACTGTCAAATAGTCTCTAAATATCATGCCATAAACTGTATGGCCACACCATAGCAACCATTTAGAGTACCTTAGCAACTGAACAAACTCATGAATAAGCAATTTCTCAGCACCAGAAAGTGGTATAGATATGGGTGTGGCCTCTTTTGTTTGGGCTGAAAAACCAGTCTGTATGAGTATCCATGAGCCGCTGAAAGGTGGCTGGAGCCCCGAACAAGCCGAAAGGAAGCGTAACAAATTGGTGTAATCCAAACAGCGTTGTGTCTTTTCTTTGGATATCGGAGTTAAGGGGATCTGCCAATATCCTTTCGTTAAATCCAGTGTCGAATAAAAACGAGCAGAGCCTAGCCGATCAAACAATTCGTCAACCCGCGGCATTGGATATGCATCGAATTTCGACACAGCATTCACCTTCCGGTAGTCCACACAGAACCGGACCAAGCCGTCCGTTTTAGGCACTAAAACTATCGTGCTCGCCCAGTCACTGTTGGATTCCTCTATTACTCCCATATCCAGCATTGCCTCGAATTCAGTCTGAACTACCTTTTTTTTTTGTGTTCAGGTAGACGATATGGCCGGCTGCGCACTACCACACCCGGCTCGGTCTCAATGTGGTGCTGAATGAGGTCTGTGCGACCAGGCAGGGGCAAGAATACATCTGCAAACTCCGCTTGCAACTTGGCCACGTCAGTGAACTGGGAGGGCGAGAGGTGATCCCCTGCTGCGGCCAGAGCGAGCGATTGGGTTTTAGTTTTCACTTCTGGCCCGAGATCTTCCTCTCCACTCTCCACTCACGCACCATCACTGACTCCGCCTCGCTCCATTTTTTTAAGGAGATTGAGATGGTAAACTTGACGTGCCCTGTTCCTGTCTGACTGCACCACCTCATAATTGAGATCCCCAACTCGTCCTGTGACCTCAAAGGGTCCTTGCCACTTGGCGAGTAATATGGAGCTAGAAGTTGGGAGCAATACAAGCACTTTCTCTCCCGGTGCAAATTCGCGTAATCTGGTTCCCCCTGTTATATAGCCGGCTTTGTCTGCCCTGAGCCTGTAACAAATTCTCCATAGAGAGCCGCCCCATAGTGTGGAGTTTTGTTCTCAGGTCCAGTACATACTGAATTTCGTTCTTACTGTTCGAAGGTCCGTCCTCCCAAGTTTCTCTTAGGACGTCCAACACCCCACGGGGCTGTCGTCCGTAGAGAAGCTCGAAGGGGGAAAACCCCGTGGAGGCTTGGGGAACCTCGCGCACGGCAAACAAAGGTATTTGGTACAAGCCAGCTTGATCGGGGGTAGCCTGTGGGGCGTCCGGGACCCGTATCAGTCCATCACGGGACACCGACTGATAAAATGACCTGGGTCCCCGCAACGCCAACAGACCGGCCCAGGCCTCCCCGCCGCCCCAGTGGCAGGAAGTGGGTCAAGGAATTGGCGTGGAGGGAGCGGAGGAACGGGAGCTGCGGGCGCGCTAACACCAGTCGACCCCATCCCCCTGGGCGGCGCCCTCGGGGCAGCTAGCGGCTCAGGCCTCGGGCCACCCCTTTCACGGGGTGGGACTCGCGGAGGAAGGTTCCCCCTGGACCTGGGAAGAGGGACAGGTTTGTAGGGCAGAAACACAGGAGAAGGGAGAGAGAGAGAGAGAGACAGATGGCAGGGCCTCACCGACCCCAGGACACGCCACCATCTGGTCCTCCGCCAGTTGGATGGCCTGTTTCAGCGACGCCGGGCGGTGGCACCCTAGCAACAACCCCAAGTACCCTAGCAACCACCTTGGGTACCCTAGCAACGGCCCTAGAAACCATTCTGGGTACCCTAGCAATCACCCCAAGTACCCTAGCAACCATATAGCAACACCTTAACAACCATCCTGGCTACCCTAGCAACTGCCCTAGCAACCACCCCGAGTACCCTAGCACCCATCTTGGGTACTCTAGCAACGGCCCTAGCAACCATCCTGGGTACCCTAGCAACCGTATAGTAACGCCCTAGCAACCACCCCGAGTACCCCAGCAACCACATAGCAACACCTTAGCAAACATCTTGGCTACCCTAGCAACCACCCTGGGTACCCTAGCAATGGCCCTAGCAACCATCCTGGGTACGCTAGCAACCGCCCTGAATACCCTAGCAACCGCATAGCAACACCCTAGCAACCACCCCAAGTACCCTAGCAACCATATAGCAACACCTTAGCAACCACCCTGGGTACCCTAGCAACCACCCTGAGTACTCTAGCAACCGCATAGCAACACCCTAGCAACCACCCTGGGTACCCTAGCAACCACCCCGAGTGCCCTAGCAACCGCCTAGCAGTGCCGTGGAAAACACTCATGCCGACCTAGTAACCGAGGGCAGAGTTTTGCTACGGCAAGCACCACTCACATTTCCTTCAGGAAATGTACATTCTAGTTAAGTTGGATTGAGAAAGCCAACTTACTGAAATGCTATTTAAACTTCTTATTAGTGGTGCTTGCCAAAGGCAAGGCATCACTATTGTTATCTTGCATACTTATTAGTGGTACTTGCCAAAGGCAAGGCATCACTATTGTTATCTTGCATGCTTATTATTATTCTGCTTATTCTTATTCTTCTTCTGGACAAAACTTTGGTTCGCTATTCCTTCTGCACCGTTCGTCACAGACCCATGAATGAGGCGTTCTGTCATTGCCAACAAAGGGTATATAACAAAGTATTGAGATGAAATTTTGTTATTGACCAAATACTTATTTTCCACCATAATTTGCAAATAAATTCTTTAAAAATCCTACAATGTGATTTTCTGGATTTTTTTTCTCTCATTTTGTCTCTCATAGTTGAGTTATACCTATGATGAAAATTACAGGCCTCTCTCATCTATGTCTATGAGACATAATCCTTATTATTCTTTTGTTTTTATTAAGCCATTATCAACCTTTAAACTGGCAATAAATGTTTACCAAGCCACATAGCTTCAATCCCAGTAAACATTTACCCAACTATTATCAAAAGTATTCTAAATAAATACAACAAAACATTTCTTGCGCCCTTACGTGAAGTATTATGACAAAATGCATAATAAAGAAGAATTGGACCTGTTCTGTAGGTGCATTAGAGCTAATATTAGCATCATGCTACATAAGACAATTTATGAGATTAATAGTGCACTTTTACACAGAACTCACTTCAAACCACCATCGAGTATTTGTAATAACTTCCTTTTGCGATCACATGTGGATATGCTATTTATAGCCTTATATCGCTGCACAAATTAGCATTTCAGATGTACTGTACACTCATCTCCAGAAAATCACATACAGACCATATCCTATCGTAATCGTGTGTTTATTATCTTATATAATCTATGGACCTTTTTCACATTTCCGGGTTTCTCAGCAGCGGAAGTCGTCATAGTTGGGTTAACTTGAAGAGCGGTGAATGGGAGAGTACCACAAATATATTTTTTGCACTCCCATTTGCTCAAATAGCAATAGAAAAACTCCACGATAGTGTTTTCATGACTTTCAATAAAAGGGAAAAAACTGAGAGAGACTGGTAACGGCAGTCATAAGAGAGAATGATGTCAAATTTACCATTCCTCCCATAGACGCTGCATTAGAAACACTCTCGCATTAGCGTAAACTAGTTTTTTTGTAATTTGATGCAAGGTAATACAATACAAAGAATAGTGTTATAAACGTACATACATTAAAAAAAGAAATACAAATATGAAAAACTTTCCAGGATTTATGATGCTGATGACCGTTAAACGCGTCATCACAGTCTTGTGAAAAGGGTCCATTGTTGCTGTTGTCATGTTTATTTCTGCTGTGTAAAACCCTTAACATGCATGCTCTGGTTGAAACTCACGTTGTTTGTGATGTTACAACCGCCTCTCCATTCTTAAGTTTCCAGGTATACATTCCAAGTATAATACACATTAGTAAAAGGATCTATTTTCATTTTTATTTGTCTATATACACTTTGGGCGGCCGTGGTACATTATAAAAGTAGCCCAAAAAACCGCAAACCCACGGATCTGTAATTTTTTCCCGCGACTGTATTTTTAAAATAGCCCACTTGTGCCAATAGGGTCTGGCTGCAGACACATGCACTCTCAGCCGCACGCATACGCTTTGAGGACAAACTAAAGGCACGACATAAAGAAAAGAAAACACAATATTCTGTTAACTCCGCCAGAATATATATATATATATATATATATAATATATTCTGGCGGAGTTAACAGAATATTTTGTTTTCTTTATATATATATATATATATATATATATATATATATATATATATATATATATATATATATATATATGAAAATACATATGAAAATGAAAAGTATTTCACGAGGTGAAATCCTACTTTCAAAGGGTGGAGATTACTTTTTTTTTTTTTAAGTACTGTAAAGACTGGTGGTTCAGGTCACGGCTCGGATTTATATAAAATTAGAGCTCAAAGACATTGTTGAACATCTACACTAACAATGTCCGCTTACTCCGCATATGTACGTTACTAATTAATGTTAATACATTATTAAAAAAAATAAAAATAATTATTGTACACATTCTTCTAATTCTATTCAAACACATTCTAATATTTATATTCAAAATATTTGACTTAATTATACAGTAATTAAATTGAAACCGAAAAAAACCCCACCTAATTATATTTCTTCATTGTAGAAAGACAAATATATATACATACACACACAATGTATAACTTTATAATGAATTATTAAATCATTGATTAACAAGCACCTGTTTATATTCCTTCATAGTAGAATGAGAAATTTATGTGTATTTAACATTCCATAATGAATTATTAAATCATCGACTAACAAGTCAAAGTCTGCTAGTCACATTCAATGTTAATATGCTTTCCAAAACTGACACACCAGAAAATAATTCAACACGTAGCAGTTGGTGATTGTTGACTTTAGTAAATAATAAAACAAAAACATGGCATTGTGAGTGGGTAATTTACATCTGTTTAATATTGTATGAATAACACAAATATACTTGCAATAATTCCTTAGCGGTCGTTAAATCCTCTACTCCATTTTAAAACACGTGCATAACGTCAAAAGGCCTAGCGTACGGGATATATCAGATAAATATCAGAATAGTTTTCAATAACATTTACCTAATAATTAAAAACAACACCTTTACTTCAACTTAATCTTGTACCAATTAAATAAATATACTTACGATAATTTCTGTGCGCCCGTTAAATCCTGTATCACGTTGAGTGGCCTGTGCGTGCACTTAAAACCGTGCGCATGCGTGTGTCTGAGAGTGCACGTCTGCAGCCAGACCCTTCTCACTTGTGCTGCTAACGTTACCCTGGCAACACTGGTTCGCTGTACCTTCGTCACACAATGATAGATAACCTTCCGTGCTTATCAAACGATTAATTTACGTTAAAGAAATATTAACGCGTTAACATTTTTTGATTAATCGCATGCGTTAACGCGTTAACGTTGATACCCCTAATATATATGTATATGTGCTGGTCATATAATTAGAATATCATCAAAAAGTTGATTTATTTCACTAATTCCATTCAAAAAGTGAAACTTGTATATTATATTCATTCATTACACACAGACTGATATATTTCAAATGTTTATTTCTTTTAATTTTGATGATTAGAGCTTACAGCTCATGAAAGTCAAAAATCAGTATCTCAAAATATTAGAATATTTACATTTGAGTTTGAATAAATGACCATCCCTACAGTATAAATTCTGGGTATCTCTTGTTCTTTGAAACCACAATAATGGGGAAGACTGCTGACTTGGCAATGATCCAGAAGACGAACATTGACACCCTCCACAAAGAGGGTAAGTCACAGAAGGTCATTACTGAAAGGTGTGGCTGTTTACAGAGTGCTGTATCAAAGCATATTAAATGCAAAGTTGACTGGAAGGAAGAATTTGGGTAGGAAAAGGTGCACAAGCAACAGAGATGACCGCAAGCTTGAGAATACAGTCAAGCAAAGCCGATTCAAACACTTGGGAGAGCTTCACAAGGAGAGAAATGAAGCTGGAGTCAGTGCATCAAGAGTCACCACGCTCAGACGTCTTCAGGAAAAGGGCTACCAAGCCACTTCTGAACCAGAGACAACGTCAGAAGCATCTTAACTGGGCTGTGGAGAAAAAGAACTGGACTGTTGCTCAGTGGTCCAAAGTCCTCTTTTCAGATGAAAGTAAATTTTACATTTCATTTGGAAATCAAGGTCCCAGAGTCTGAAGGAAGAGTGGAGAGGCACAGAATCCATGTTGCTTGAAGTCCAGTGTGAAGTTTCCACAGTCAGTGATGATTTGGGCTGCCATGTCATCTGCTGTTGTTGGTCCACTGTGTTTTCTGAAGTCCACAGTCATCTACCAGGAAATTTTAGAGCACTTCATGCTTCTGAAAGTGCTTCTGTTGACAAGCTTTATGGAGATGCTGATTTCATTTTCCAGCAGGACTTGGCACCTGCCCACACTGCCAAAGGTACCAAAAGCTGGTTCAATGACCATAGTGTTACTGTGCTTGATTGGCCAGCAAACTCGCCTGACCTGAACCCCATAGAGAATCTATGGGGTATTGTCAAGAGGAAGATGAGAGACACCAGACCCAACAATGCAGATGAGCTGAAGGCCACTATCAGAGCAACCTGGGCTCTCATAACACCTGAGCAGTGCCATAGACTGATCGACTCCATGCCACGCCGCATTGCTGCAGTAATTCAGGCAAAAGGAGCCCCAACTAAGTATTGAGTGCTGTACATGCTCATACTTTTCATTTTCATACTTTTCAGTTGGCCAAGATTTCTAAAAATCCTTTCTTTGTATTGGTCTTAAGTAATATTCTAATATTTTGAGATACTGATTTTTGACTTTCATGAGCTGTAAGCTCTAATCAGCAAAATTAAAAGAAATAAACATTTGAAATATATCAGTCTGTGTGTAATGAATGAATATAATATACAAGTTTCACTTTTTGAATGGAATTAGTGAAATAAATCAACTTTTTGATGATATTCTAATTATATGACCAGCACCTGTGTGTGTGTGTGTGTGTGTATATGTATGTATGTGTATATATAAAAAAATATTATGCACTCCCCCCACTCACCATCATGAACAGCACCGTGACTGCAGTGGACTCATTTAGATTCCTGGGCACCACAATTTCTCAGGACCTGAAATGGGAAAATCACATTGAGTCCATTGTGAAAAAGGCCCGGCAGAGATTGTACTTTCTTCGTCAGCTGAGGAAGTTCAACCTGCCACAGGAGCTGCTGAAACAGTTCTACTCTGCTATCATTGAATCTGTCCTCTGCACTTCAATAACTGTCTGGTTCAGCTCACCTACCAAATCTGACCTCATAAGACTATAGAGGGTAGTCCGGACTGCTGAGGGAATCATTGGTACAACCCTCCCCACTCTCCAAGAACTATAATTATCCAGAGTGAGCAAAAGGGCTGGCAAAATCACTCTGGACCCCTCACATCCAGCACACTACCTCTTTGAACTGTTGCTGTCTGGTTGACGCTACAGAGCTCTGAGCACCAGAACGACCAGGCACAGGAACAGTTTCTTCCCTCAGGCAATCCATCTCATGAACATTTGACAATAAACGTGGAACGCACAAAACTATTATACATTATTTATTTAACACACATACTTATTTACATTTCAAATTTGCACATATCATACCTGTACATGCATAATTTTAATCTATTTTATATATTGTGTTTTTGCTATTTTGTACATTTTGTCTATTTAGTATATTTGTATATTATTCTTTTTATTATCTATGTCCTGTGCTGTTGCTGTCATTCTGTTGCCCTGTGGAGCTTCTGTCACTATAACAAATTCTCATTGTTGCTCACATCCATTTGTTTTCTCATGCAGTTTCTGCTGTCTCCCTTTTTCCTGCGTTCAAGTTTCCTGCCACTGTTTTGGATATTGCACCCATGACGTCTTGACTATTGTTGTTTTTGTTCCTAATAAACTGTTTAACTGCACTCACAAGTGAATCTCGTTATTTTGTGTGATAGTTAATTTAGGCAATTGCGTGGAGTTTTATGTGGCAATAGGTTATCTTTCAAAGTCGGAAAAATTAGCAGGATATTTGTTAATTTCCTCTGTGAAAATCTCTATACAGTTAGAGTAAATATGCACACGGGCTTCAACGAATACTCCTTGCGTCTGTTGATTTCATCTTATGTGGATTATTTGGTTTTATTTAGTGCAAATCTTCCGTTTCATCAGCTCTTTTAAGTAATAAACAACATGATATGTGGCCGGCCAATGTTAACTTAAAAAAACATAAAACATTATTTACCCCGTTTGAACCGATATACTGTATGTGTCTGGTGTAAAAATTTAAATGAATGCCAAAATTAATAATAACAAGGGCTCTGACAAAAATGTTCTTTAAATGCTTTTAAACATGTCTTTAATTCTGAAAACTGTTAATAATAACAACATTAAATAAACATTAATATGAATAATAATAATAATAATAATAATAATAATAACATAAGTGCAGGGAGCACCCAGAAGCATTCTTAAACTTAAAGTAAACGACAACAAGCAACAAATGAACAAATAATGGAAAATAAATGTAATCACTCCCTGAAGTTTTATAAGCTAATAAAATGGACAACAATTAGTAGTCCCAATCCAGCAACACCACGTTGTGGTGCAGGAAGCAGAGCTGCTCGGCATGCTCTCCAGTGAGCTTGCTTCTTCTCTTGTCATAAATGGCAGACATTTCACTAAAGACACACTCACTAGGGACTGATGAGGGTGGTGAGCAAAGAAACTTTATTGCTTCTTTGGCAAGTAGCTTGAAGGGCCCTTCATTCTGTTTCCACCACTGGAGTGGATCCCCCTTACACCTTTCAATCACTGGCTCTTTGAGGTACTGATGTAACTCATCCTCAATGCTGTCCTTGGCCAACAGATCACCAGTGTGTGGGCCAAAAAGAGAACTGAAGATCTTGTCTATTTGGCTATGGCATGGTGTCTCTTCTCTCCTTTGCCTTTTAGGGGCTTGGTCTTGGGCAGCGGGCTCCTCTCCGTCAGCCTGCTGCTCTTGATTGACTCTCTCTGATGCCCTGTGTTGATGGCCCTTCATCTTCGAGTAGCATCTCGAGCACGGTCACGCAGGGAATGATGCTGGATGCAGATGAATTACTGTTGCTCACCCTTTAGTGTGACTTCCTCAATGGGGATGAGTGTTTCAACCAAATTGGATACAATGTCCCACTGGTGAGCAGCTGGACATGTAAAACCGCCGTGTTCCCCAGAGTAGATGTTAAGAGCACGCTTTTGTTCCAGTGCCCTTTGCAGCATGTGGAGTGTTGAGTTCCACCTTGTTGGGACTGCCTGGATTAAGTTGTGCTCTGGTAGGCCAAGGTCCTTCTGGATCTTTCTCAGACGCTGCTTGGCCAAGATGGAATGTTGGAAGTGAGTGACACATTTCTTTAGCATGGCAATCACATCTATTACAGCTCTTTGGCTGGCCAAACCATCATTCACCACTAGCTGCAATGAATGTGCTGTGCAGCTAAGGTCTGGAATATCAGCAAGCCTCAAGCCCTTCACCATGTTTGCACCATTGTCTCGCAGGACAAGAACTACACGGTCTTTGGTAATTTTCCATTCTTCCAGCATGTGCAGGAATGTGTATTTGATATATTCCCCAGTATGGGATCCGTGCATTACTTTTGTATTTAAAGCAACCTGCCTTCTGTTCCATTCATTGTCAATGAAATGACATGTTAGGCTCATCATTGACTCTGTTGATCCTGACCAGCAATCTGTTGTAAAGGAGAGTGAGAAGCCAGCATTCTCTGGCTGGATCAGGGTTTTTATCTTGCTTACAACCCTTTGGTAGATTTCTGGCAGTTTCTCAGTGCAGTAATACTTCTCACTTTTTAGTGCATATCGTGGTTCTGCCACATCCACGAGTCGCTTAAAGCCAATGTCAGAGACCATAGTGAATGGTTGGTTGTCAGTAATGATAATTTCTGTGATCAGTTTGTCCATTTGTTTTGATCTGTTATCCAGATTTGTCCATTTTTTTTTTTTGTTTCTGAAACATGTCATGTATTGTAGTCTGGCATGTGGATGTTGCCTCCTGCTCAGATTCAGGTTCACTTGTTTGTGCTCTTGTCTTCTTCCGTGCATCCATCTACAATAAGGGTAATATGAAGAGAGAGTTAAAAGTGAGGCCACTGTATGCTTCATGATTAAGCCTACGAATACTGTACTACAGCTAAACAGCTTAGGGAAATAAGTATTTGGCTTCAATAACTTGCATGTTAGAAATGTATGTGTAATAGCATAACCTCTAATAATTCCTCATCAGTTATTTTCTGATGACTAAAACATAACCTACAATAGTAGATGTGACAGTTCAATTCATCATCTAATGCACATCAACGGATTAACTTAAAGCACGATATAAAGTATTGTATAGTATTGTATAATATTGGAAAAGTATAAAATAAATGTAAATATAATTATCTTCATAACTCCATTGTAGAAGTTAAGAAGACTGCAACTATTTTCATGAAACTATAGCCTATTATAGGCACACAATAGCCTTGAAATGTCTAAATTTTTGTCATCTTAATCTTGGCCTATGTGACACTTGAAATTTCCGTTAGTTTTAATTTATAGTACAGTGCAAATGAAGGCATAAAACATTAATTTAATTGATCTTTTAATCAAATGAGAGTTAAACTTTATTTTTGGCAAACAAATGAGTTTACTATTAAAATTAAAACATGGAAGAAATAGCGTATTGTGTGATTATTCTCAACAAAAGTTGTAGCTATTACGTATATTCTACTGCACCACAGTAATATATTCGGCTAAACCGAACATATATTTTGACAGGTTGCCATAAGGACCTTTTAAGTTTCTGTAGCCTATGTATATGATACGACACTAGATTTACTCAAATTAAATGGTCAAATGCTCATGAAGTGACTCTCAGAGCAGTTCTGGGGATGCTGTTCATGTATTTATGTCTTCATTTAGTAAGGCAGCAGATGCTGAAAACACAGCGAGTGTCACACGCTCTTCAGTATGTGTGCAGTAAACGAAACCGCACGTCTGTGTCATTCATTAACAGAAACGCAGAACATGCAGGATTCAAGTTTAAGTATTTTTGCGGCTTACAGATACTAATCCATACCATGACTCGATTTAAGTGTACTGACCTACTTTTGATTAATTCATCCAAACTTTGACAAATTCCGCGGCATTCTGCGTTATACAGTAAATTCCATTTATATGACTGCATTCCGTGATTCCGTCCGCGTTTTCCGCATTTTCCGGAAATCATAGGTTATATTGAGGTGTTTTGCAACTTCAGTGTAGTGGATTGTGATTTATTGCAACTTCAGCAACGTCTGCTGCTGCCTTATCTTTGAGAGACAACTGATGCGTGATCACTGACGCAGCTCCAGTTAGCAAGAGCTTTCGGTGTGAGACTGCCTTCAGTCTTCCACGTTGATTGGTCAGACTCGTGACACCCAACAAATCAGATGACCGGTGGGCGGAGATTGCTCTAGGCCACAGAGTGTTGAGCTCCGACTGTGCAGCCAAAGAGTGCATTTAAAAATTAAATAATTTTATCGGCAAATCGGTTTTGAAAATGACCTATACCGATAATCATAAAAATGCTTAATATCGGCCAGGCCGATAATCGGTCGACCATTAAGCTGTAACACAGCGCAGAGCGGGAAGATCAAAAACAGCACAAATTGAATGAACGTGAAAAAGGACTGGTTCAGAATTATCAGTGAGAATGAACTTAGACAGAAGTTCAAATGAAACAAACAGAAGTTCAAATGAAAACAAACACGGCGTGGATAAAAACATTTATTTTGAATCCAGGAGCAATACAGATTTGTACAATGGTGATCTGGATAATACAAGAATCAAAACAGCACAACATTATACAATTTTATAAAGTTGCACCATGCGGGATTCGAAGCCACAATCTCCCGGTCACACGCCTATTGCCGATCCTGTTATGCAACCGGGGAGATGGGAACTTACACAGATGCTGAAGTTCAGAAGTTAAACTGAGAATAAATTCAAAGTAATGAATTTGTACTTAAATGTACTGTCATATTTTTAATAGATTGACATTAGATCATCCTTTGAAAGGCACAAAGCCTGCAACAGAAGCAACTTCTGCATCATTTCTTGCCACAGTACCTCTTGCGGTCTGGGCATGCATCACACTGAATGGCGAACCCACGACATGTAGCATGCGGGATCTGTGGTGTAACACATTGAGCTAGTCACTCATGCTTGTTCACCAGATTACTGAGGAGAGGTTTCAGTGAGAGAATAAGCTCACAAGTTATTTAGCATTTTAACCAGCGTAACATGCAAAGTTAAGTTAATTGTAACTCAGCTTATGGTTAACTTGATAGCTGAAGAGTCACATTAAACAGTATGGTAACTGGCTAGCCTGTAACTTATTAGCATGCTAAGCTTACTAGCATAAAACAACAAACACGAGCACGGTCAACTTTCGAGAGGTATTTCTCTGGAACGGTAGTGAATATCAAAAATCTGTTCAGACATTTCTGTGCGGCTCAGTAAAAAAGATCATCTGATCAGACTTTTGACAAAATTTAACAAAATTTGTTCAATCCCAGGGAATGAAAGGATAGAAAAACAACAAAATTTGGACAATGCTTTCAATGTTCAGTTCAGATGAGAACGAACAAACACGTTTCTGATTCAAGACGAACACGCACGGAAGATCCGACGTCTGGAACAAAAGCAGTGCTTCTGTCCACAGTATTTCTTGCGGTCTGGGCACGTGCAACCCTGGATTCGGTCAACGGCTTAGCAGAGCACGCCATTCAGTTGACGCATGTCTGACAGCCTACTGTGGAGAGGTTAAAATGTGAGAATGATAATTTTTGAACTGCTGGTGGCGCTATAGAGTTGGTCCTAGAGACCTCAAAGTTGGTCAGATCACCAATCATGGCCATCCCTACAAAACTAATCGAAAGTTATAAGCGCATATGTGCATTTTTGGTATCTCAAGACCGAGGTGGCGCTATTCTCAACTTTGGCATGGGCCCTCAGATCATGGTGTTGATGAAGCATACCAAGTTTCATTTCGATTGATCAAAGTTTGGCCGAGATACAGCCTCTGAACCAATTTTGGGTCGACCTCGTTAAGTTCACAACATCATAACTTTTGAACGAAGATGAATTTAAAAAAATCTGTTTAGTCATTTCTGTGCGGCTCAGTCGAAAAATCATCTGAGCAAAGTTTCAGAATAATTGGATCAGTTTTGAAGGAGTAGTAGTGAAAAGACAAAATACTGTACTTTTCAAAATGGCTGCTACTGTAATGGTTGGATTTTTAATGTAAGCTATTGAATGTGATCAGCATGAAGAGAGTAATCAGGTGTACTAAGTTTCATTTTTCTAGAATTAGGGGTTTATGAGTTATTACCATTTCAATGTTGAATTTTTGAACTGGTGGTGGCGCTATAGAGTTGGTTCTAGAGACCCCAAAGTTGGTCAGATCTCTATTCATGGCCATCACTACAAAACTAATCAAAAGTTATAAGCATATACATGTGCATCTCAATAAATTAGAATGTTGTGGAAAAGTTAATTTATTTCAGTAATTCAACTCAAATTGTGAAACTTGTGTATTAAATAAATTCAGTGCACACAGACTGAAGTAGTTTAAGTCTTTGGTTCTTTTAATTGTGGTGATTTTGGCTCACATTTAACATAAACCCACCAATTCATCTCAACAAATTAGAATACTTCATAAGACCAATAAAAAAAACATTTTTAGTGAATTGTTGGCCTTCTGGAAAGAAGGTTAATTTACTGTATATGTACTCAATACTTTGTAGGGGCTCCTTTTGCTTTAATTACTGCCTCAATTCGGCGTGGCATGGAGGTGATGATCAGTTTGTGGCACTGCTGAGGTGGTATGGAAGCCCAGGTTTCTTTGACAGTGGCCTTCAGCTCATCTGCATTTTTTGGTCTCTTGTTTCTCATTTTCCTCTTGACAATACCAAGTTTTGTTTCGATTGATCAAAGTTTAGCCGAGATACAGCCTCTGAACCCATTTTGGGTCGACTTTGTCAAGTTCACAACATCATAACTTTTGAACGAAGATGAATAAAAAAAGTCATGTCTGTTCAGCTCAGTCCAATGATCATCTGAGCCAATTTTCAGAAGAATTGGATTAATTTTGAAAGTGGTAGCGAAAAGACAGAATACTGTACTTTTCAAAATGGCCGCTACTGTAATGGGTTGAGTCTTAATGTAAGCCATGGAATGTGATCAGCATGAAGAGAGCAATCAAGTGTACTAAGTTTCATTTTTCTAGAATTAGGGGTTCAGGAGTTATTACCATTTCAATGTTGAATTTTTTAACTGGTGGTGGCGCTATAGAGTTGGTCCTTGGCTTGGCCCCTAATAATAATAAAACGTACAGATACAATAGGGGCTTTAGCCCTTTGGGCTTGGCCCCTAATAATAATAATAATAATAATAAAACATACAGATACAATAGGGGCTACAGCCCTTCGGGCATGGCCCCTAAATACTCACAATCAGACTACAGTTACTTTTTTATTGATTACATGATTACATATTATTCACAGAGCAGCATTAAATTATATAATTTATTGATTCTCCCTAATTCTTCTTTTTCATCTTGAAATGTTCCTTACTAAAATAGCCTACTGTATATACATTCAGAAAGTCTTCCGGTTTTGTGGACATTCACACAAACGGCAGTCAATTGTCAGAAGCCACCACACAGCATCTGGATTTACAAAAATCATGTCTGGTTTAAGTGTTTTAACATTGCATCAATTACTGATGAATATATTAATATTTATTTGAATTATCACTCAGTGTATTATTTAACCCTCTGGGGTCGACAAACGCGTATACTGCTTTTTGAGGCAGACTTTCCTGATAAGGCCGAAATGAGTTACTCTGCCATTTTTGATCGTACAGATAAGAGCAATACACCATTCGAATCTGTAAGGTGTCTACTTTTATTTGTATACACTCATAATAACAACTAAACTTTGTGCTTTTGAAGAATAAAGAAAACAAACAGGGTGCGTTCTCAGTCTTCACTCTCTCCGCAAACTGCTTTTTGAAACACATCACTAAAATTAACTGTAACTCAGCAAATACTTCACACAGAGACATGAGAAATATATCTATAGAAAGCTTGACATGTCTACTGTTAAATGAAGTAAGTCTTACCGAAAACAAATATTCTGTGATAAAGTAATCCGTATGAAACTAACGGCAGGTCCAGTTTTTCCATCTGGTCTCATTATCTCTAATTAGGTCACGCCCACACGCTGCTCGCACTATTGATATTACAAATCTCCACGTGAAACATGCGGCATGTAAACGCCCACACCACCGTAAACAAAGTAGCAACGCGTTCATCTCAGATATTTTTCAGTTTTGGAAGAACACGCTGTGAGGAATAAGCCTTGTATTTACCTCAGAAACGCGCTGAGAGGAAAAAGCTTTGTTTACCTCACAAACAGAACGCGAGCGCAGCTGGAGCCGGCGGAGGAGATCTTTTATACAGAGTAAGTAATGTTTCTTATTGGCATTCGATAATGTGTTGTTGTGACAAAGTTGAACACATTTACTAGTTGAACTTTTCCCAAACTATAACTCCAGAATAAAATGTGTGAAATCGAGTGCAACATTTTGAAATATGATAGGCAACCTTTCATTGCATTTAAATGTTGCACGACGTGAGGATAGTTATATGTTCTATAAACAATGATATAAAAGTAATGTCTAAGAAAGTTTAGACCAATCTTTACTGTGAAGTAGCCTACTCTGTTTGCAAATACCTGCTCAAACATGTTTATAATAAGCTTAACAATAATAATTTAGTTTCTCAGTTATAAAATGTTTTTGTATTGTATGATAATACATGCAAAGCATGTGTGCATCTATGTTGTAAAATCACATGGGCAATATTGGTGATTGCTAATGTAATAATATAGTTGCTCCTGATAAGCCTATCAACATGGTCACTAATTTATTTATTAATTTTAGTGTGTGTGTGGGGGGGTGCTTTATTTATTTTGAATAGTAACAATATGTAGGCCTATATATTATAATAAATATAATGTACTGTTTTTGCTGTACTTTGGATCAAATAAATGCAGGCTTGGTGAGCTGAAGACACTTCTTAAAAAAAAAAACATTACAAATCTTACTGTTTAAATAATTTGACTGGTAGTGTATGTATTGTCACCATGTTTGCTTTGTCTTTTTCTGTTCATTGTGTTGCTCACGTCTGTTTTGTGTTTTCTCATGCAGTTTCTGCTGTCTCCCATTTTCCTGGGTTCCAGTCTCCTGCCACTGTTTTGGATATTTTGGATATTGCACCCACGATGTCTTGACTCTTCTGTTGTTTATTTGTTTGTTTGTTCCTAATAAACTGTTTAACTGCACTCGCAAGTGAATCTCAAGTTATTTTATGTGATAGTTATATGTATACACATTTCTTTTTTCCTCACATTCTTTCTTGTGGCAATTCCCTCTCAGTCACACACCTGACTGAATGGATCATTATGGAGCTCATTATGCGGGCCATTGTCTTCTCAGGTGTGGGTCACAGCATTATGCAGGATAGTTCACGCCCTCTCGCATAGACATTTTCTACTCAAAAAGTGACTTAGAATTTTTAAATCAATATATTGTTTTCTCTGAATGAGTGAGTTAGATTATTTTCAGATCATTTTGAAGCAAATATTCTAGGCTACAAGATGCAGTTCTCAAAAGTCTTGTGAACAAATGTTCTGTATGTGTTTTATGGCCTTATTTCAGTTACTTAAAAATTTTAGTTTTTTTCTAACCACGCATAAACGTTGTTTTCTCAAAAACACAATCACATACGTACAAGCTGCTCACATATTATTGTAGCCCAGTTTGTGCTGAATACAGTGTTTTTAGACTTTAGCCATTAAAATGTTTATAAGCAACTGAAAAAAGCACAAATGTCAGGGCATGTCAAAACTTCTCCGGGGCCCCAAAACACCCTCAGACCCCAGAGGGTTAACCATTTATTACTGTGTTATTTAATTATTTCTTATTTACACGTAATGCAGGCATTCCCAAACTTTTCTGTCATCTGAACCTCTTTCACCTAATATATTTACTTGAAGTATCCTGAGATTTAAAAATACATTTTAAAAATAAATATTTTAATCATCACATTTGCATGGTCACTGTTCTCTGTTGGTTATGGTTACATGACATGCAGGTAAACAAATAAAATATTTCATTTTTTAGTAAGTTTTATTTTGATTGATGTAATTTTAAAATGATTTATTTTACATTTTTATAATTTAGCTTTTTAAGTTTGCGAGCCCCCTGCAGTGCCTTTACTAACATCAGTTTGGGAAACCATAATAATGTAATGTTTAATGAATTTCATGTTGTTCGTTTCAACAAACAGAATATTTTTTCTTACTCTTTGTATTTTTATGTCAATATACTGTAGTACAAGATTAGCCTATTTAAATCAGTGTGATAAACAAAAAGTCTGACCAAGTCAGGTCAAAAGTAATCTAAATGTAATCAAAAGTGGTCTGATTACATTACCTAGAATGTTTAATGTAATTGTTTCTAACTACAATTTTTGTCATGCAATTTGGAATCAGTAACGGATTACACATGGTGAGTAATCTACCCAGCTCTGTTAGGGATCCGGTATTCTGTATTGATGCAAATCTGATTTACGGTGGGGCAAAAAAGTATTTAGTCAGCCACCAATTGTGCAAGTTCTCCCTCTTAAAAAGAGAGAGGCCTGTAACTTTCATCATAGGTATACCTCAACTATGAGAGACAAAATGAGAAAAAAAAAATCCAGAAAATCACATTGTAGGATTTTTAAAGAATTTATTTGCAAATTATGGTGGAAAATAAGTATTTGGTCAATAACAAAATTTCATCTCAATACTTTGTTATATACCCTTTGTTGGCAATGACAGAGGTCAAACGTTTTCTGTAAGTCTTCACAAGGTTTTCACACACTGTTGCTGGTATTTTGGCCCATTCCTACATGCAGATCTCCCCTAGAGCAGTAATGTTTTGGGGCTGTCGCTGGGCAACACGGACTCCAAAGATTTTCGATGGGGTTGAGATCTGGAGACTGGCTAGGCCACTCCAGGACCTTGAAATGCTTCACGAAGCCACTCCTTCGGTTCGGGCGGTGTGTTTGGGATCATTGTCATGCTGAAAGACCCAGCTACGTTTCATCTTCAATGCCCTTGCTGATGGAAGGAGGTTTTCACCAAAATCTCACGATACATGGCCCCATTCATTCTTTCGCTTACACGGATCAGTCGTCCTGGTCCCTTTGCAGAAAAACAGCCCCAAAGCATGATGTTTCCACCCCATGCTTCACAGTAGGTATGGTGTTCTTTGGATGCAACTCAGCATTCTTTCTCCTCCAAACACGACAAGTTGAGTTTTTACCAAAAAGTTCTGTTTTGGTTTCATCTGACCATATGATCATCCAAATGCTCTCTAGCAAACTTCAGACGGGCCCGGACATGTACTGACTTAAGCAGGGGAACACGTCTGGCACTGCAGGATTTGAGTCCTTGGCGGCGCAGTGTGTTACTGATGGTAGCCTTTGTTACTTTGGTCCCAGCTCTCTGCAGGTCATTCACTAGGTCCCCCCATGTGGTTCTGGGATTTTTGCTCACAGTTCTTGTGATCATTTTGACCCCACGGGGTGAGATCTTGCGTGGAGCCCCAGATCGAGGGAGATTATCAGTGGTCTTGTATGTCTTCCATTTTCTAATAATTGCTCCCACAGTTGATTTCTTCACACCAAGCTGCTTACCTATTGCAGATTCAGTCTTCCCAGCCTGGTGCAGGTCTACAATTTTGTTTCTGGTGTCCTTTGACAGCTCTTTGGTCTTGGCCATGGTGGAGTTTGGAGTTGGACTGTTTGAGGTTGTGGACAGGTGTCTTTTATACTGATAACGAGTTCAAACAGATGCCATTAATACAGGTAATGAGTGGAGGACAGAGGAGCCTCTTAAAGAAGTTGTTACAGGTCTGTGAGAGCCAGAAATCTTGCTTGTTTGTAGGTGACCAAATACTTATTTTACCGAGGAATTAACCAATTAATTCTTTAAAAATCCTACAATGTGATTTTCTGGATTTTTTTTTTTTTTCTCATTTTGTCTCTCATAGTTGAGGTATACCTATGATGAAAATTACAGACCTCTCTCATCTTTTTAAGTGGGAGAACTTGCACAATTGGTGGCTGACTAAATACTTTTTTGCCCCACTGTATTTCCCAACTATTTATATAAGACTCAACTGACTGCATTTATGTGAATATTCTCCAAGACAGGAATTTCGGCATAACTTTGTATGCATTTGCCTGATAAGCACAAAAAATCTCAATTCACTTCTCTGGCGCTATATGACTGGCTGCTTTGTGTGCGCACAGAAAGTTGTCTGTCAGAACAGCATGCAAGAATTAAGTCATCTTTCGTGTTTTATTGTGCTTCAGTTATTTAAAATGTTCCCTCATTTAAGAAATTATCATGTTTTTGTCATTTTGTTTGCATTTGTTGACAGAGTCAGAGAAACACAGTCGTATGACAGCCCTGCTTGAAAGGCTCCACAGCAAACACAACTCTTCCCGGTCCTGGCAGGAGACCAGCAAAGTGGTGCGGCAGGCTATGGTAAGTCCCTCTGATGAGAAGAGCTTTTTAAAGAACATAGCATAGATCTCTTTATAGTTTTTGTATATGTTTATCTTTTTATTATTATTATTTATTTATTTATTTTTATTGGCTGTTCAGGAAAAGCGTGGGGTCAATAATACAGCTGGACACCAACTGCTGCTCAACTCTTTAGAGACACTGCAAAGGGCACTAAAAGGTATTCAATACATTTGGCTATAAGATATAGTGCTGTGATTAGCATTTTAAAGGGGACATAACACACACACAGTTTCACCCAATCTCATGTTAATCTTGAGTACCTATAGAGTAGTATTGCATCCTTCATATCTCCAAATTGTATTTAGTTTTATCATATTAAACTACAGAAATACAGATTTTTTTTTTTTTTTTTTTTTTTTAGACTTTGGCTATGTTTAGCATAATTCAACTCTTTAACAGTGTAAATAACCTAACATACATGAAATAGCATTAGACCCCCACTTTAATATTTTTTAAAAATACCTCTGAAACTTCAGAAGTGGCCAATGAGAATTAGCGAGTGAAAAATTGCATGCCACTCCCCCTGACATAGAGGTATAAAAGGAGACTTCTTGCTCCACTGATTCAGGTTTGTGCTGAGGAGCCAAGACAATGCAATTCGTGTGTCATTCGTTCATTCATTTTTTTTATTTAATATTGAAAGTTGAAAAATGAGAAAACGGCTCATTTTTCGGTTCTTCATTTTTTTTCACAAAAAAGGAAAAATGAGAATTCAGCTTAATTTTTTGCTTTACTTTCAGGGGTGGAAATATGTAAAATCTTTTTCTCAAAGGTCTGTGTACTTTTGCATCCATTCGTTTTTCATGTTTTAACCCAGATGAAAAAAATGAAAAAAGAACGGTTACTGTATTTTTAAATGCTATGCTGAAAACCAAAATTTTAATTAGAACTGTACACACAAAATGCTACCCAAAAAAGTAAAATATTGACTTCTTTTCAGATTTTTGTTTATGAATTTTTGCACTTTTAATAAACATTTGAAAAATGCACAAATTAATACAGATTTTGATTTTAATAGGTTTTCTTTGGCCAAATTTAGTAAGGCTTCTCCCGCAAGTTCAGTTGAGAACTAGAGCCATATTTGGAACAATGCAGAGATTTAATACACAAATGATTTTTAAAATAGACATTGCAGAATCCTGGGATCATCATGAAATTGTATACTGGGATATAATTTTGTCAATATTGTGTGCTATCTGGGTCACGGTATCTGAGAGGACCATGCATGGTCGCTCAAAGCACGTACAGTACATACGTACAGTACACACGAGGCTTTAATATATGGGGTAAATATATAGAAATATAATATAGAAATATATAAAGTTATAATCTCCAGATACAGGCAGGCCCGGTTCCTGAATCAAATCACTGAGGGTGCTTCTGAAATCAGTGAGGGTGCTCTAGCCTTAATATACATTTTGACACATTTTTGCTCTCTTTATCGATAGTGGCATAGCCAAGATACTAAACACATAGCCTAAATGGCGCATTTATATGCGGATGTCACTCCTGAAACTTTGCAGCGTGCAGCCATCACTGGTCCAATAGCATCTTGACAAACAAAACTTATTCAAATTCTGAATGGATTAGCCAAAGCGCGTAGAGCGCTCTGCGCTCCCTATAATAATTATAAAGGTGTCATTAATTTCAGTTCTTCGCAATCTCACTAAAATATGTTATAATCAATGAAGCTCTACACTGCACAATGAATCTCTTATTTCAGGGATGGGCAATTTTGATAGTGACGAGGGCCAGCATTTTTTTCTCCTTTATACCAAGGGGCCAGATTACTTATCCACGTCCACACACCTTTTACACGGTCTTACTCAATTTCCTTTTTATTGAAGGAAATTAAAGTATAATTAATGTAATTTGTTTTTAAAGATTTTCTTAACTATAAAACTTGTGCAGTTATGCTAATTCAGAAGGGATACTTTGTTGTCAGTTGACAGCAATATTACCCCAACAAGCCAATGTAAACATCTCAATTGCATTGTCTACAAATTTGCAACAAACAAATGTACAGAGATCTTTTTTTTTTTTTATTATTATTATTATTATTTTTTTTTAATTAGTGGCCTACAGAAAAGAGGACAGTTAAAAAGGGCTTATTCAAAAAAAAAAAAGTTATTTCAAATGGTACCATGAAATAACCGGGTATCTGCAGGACAAATTTAAGACTTTTAAAGACCTTTTTAAGACCTGCACTTCACATCCTTTAAACAATTTTTTAAAGAGTCAAAAGTATCAGTTATTATATTAATTTAAACAATTATTATCAACCAATTATTATATTAAATAACATATATTTATATCTTAGTATCTTAATTGTTTAGATTTTTATAATGCATTAGCTTTTTGTCGATCCACTGGTTCACATTTAAAAATATGTAGCAAAAATAGCAGACGGACTTATTGAAAAAGCAAACTCGTTCTCTGCTAGCAAGTTTCACTTTCGGAACTGCAGAAATATAGTGGTTTCTCCGGTAACCGCAGTGCACAAAGCAGCGCAGCGCCTGACTTTGAAACGTGCGGCACTCAAGTTTATTCAGTGAAATCACAGCCTTTTGAAGTTTGATCAACATATTAATCTATATAGCAATTCTTGTCTTTCCGTCCCCGAATTTAAGACCTCTTATAATTAAGACTTTTTGTACCATTTAAAGGTGCAATAAGATATTGTCTTCAGAAACATTTTTTGTGATGCTGGTTGAAAGTCTCTTCACAACCCGATAGCAATCATTAAGTTAAGTGGTCTAAATGTATTTATCTGTATTTCTATATTCTGTGGAGGGCATAGGACCAAGAAATGTTCGTCCAATCAAAACACTCGGTCCGAGCGTTTTAATTGGCTTTCCTACCTGCCTGTCAACTTATGTATTAGCATACCTCTGAGCACCCTGTTCGCGCAGACAGGATACGTCATCAGTGCGTTCACACACGCTGTGCAGACAGAACGAGAATGGCAGACAAACATCAGCAACCCGATCTTCCTTCCTGGTATTGTAGTACTTTTACTAACTGTTCTATAAAGTTTTCTCACGGTGAATGACACATGATGTAGCCCAGTATGGAGTCAATTTAATGCCGCATATATATGCAAAAGAATAAAGTTTTGCAAAAGAAAATATAAAAAATAAAGTGCATTTTGTAAACAAAAATAAAGAATTGAAAAAGAAAATGAAGTAAGAAAATAAGTTTTGCAAAGAAAACTAAATTGCAAAATATAAATAAAACAGAGCAAAAGCAATTTACCAGCGTCTTCAGACACAGACGAAAGTTACTAGAGAAGTGTGAATTGTGACATAATAAACCTCTGTAAATAAATACTATTTAAATTTACGTCTCGCACACTTTAAAGGTGGGGTATGTATTTTTTCAAAAACGCTTTAGAAAACTGAGTTGGGCCCAGTACCAAAACAAAATTGTAGCCAATCAGCAGTAAGGGACGTGTCTACTCATGATGCAGAGGAGAGAGCGCTTAGCGCACATGACGGACATTAGCCGAGCCGAGCAACGACAGAAACATAGAGATGGCGGACAAAAAAACAAAAGAGGAAAAGTCTGCGGAACAAAAGAAGGCGCGATAAAGCGACCAGGTGAGGTCGCTAGTTTCCAGCCACTCCCGGTATTAATTTCAGCGCAGGATGTGCACTCTAATGTAAACATTTACTAACATTGGCAAATAAAATTAAATTAAAAACTGACCATGAAATCAATATTTTTCAATCAAGATGGTAAACAGAATATCTTATTAACAAGTTCAAGGGAATACCCATATGTTTGTATTGTTTGGAAATCTGTGTTTTTATTTAAATTGCCATCACACCACTGCTCACAAACAACGGGGACGCCAGAGTTGCACTTGCCTCAAATTTCAAAGGTAAAATGCATAGTCAACAAAAGCTTTTTGCCAAATGCATGACAGAAATGTTTGGATTAAACTATGTTCTGAGGGTTTCCGCAGGTCCTTAAAACATCTTCAGTTTAAATGTTTAAATTTAAGGCCATGAAAACTCTTAAATGGTATAAAAAGTCTTAATTGTAAGAGGTCTTAAATTTGGGGAGGGAAAGACAAGAATTGACATATACATTAACATGATGATTAAACTTCAAAAGGCTGTGATTTCACTGAATAAACTTGAGTGCTGCACGTTTCAAAGTCAGGCGCTGCGCTGTTTGGTGTACTGCAGTTACCGGGGAAACCACTATATTTCTGCAGTTCCGAAAGCAAAACTTGCTAGCAGAGAGATGAATTTGCATTTTCAATAAGCCAGTCTGCTATTTTTGCCACATTTTTTTTAAATGTGAACCAGTGGATCAACAAAAAGCTAATGCATTATAAAAATCTAAATAATTAAGATACTAAGATATATTTATATTAGGGGTGTCCCCGACTAAGTATTTTCATAGTCGAATCTGAATTTTTGAGTCTTGCCGATAGTTGACTGATAGTCGAATCATATGATTGGGGCGGGGGGGATACATTACCAAGAGTCAAGTCAGACATTCGACAGTCATTACTGACGTTAGGGTCAATATCACCATGGAGTGCCTTTCAACCCTCACAATACTCAAATTTTGGTTTTAATTTCCCATTCGCTTTGTCATATCATACACCATAGACACTCGAGTACTATAGAAACATATTAGCTGAGCTCTGCCACCCTGTCATGGACATATACATTACTGTTAAATACGTTTTCATTGCAAAATTAAGATTTGAAAGGTATGATGTCCCTTCTCTAAACAGGGTTATTTGTTTGCTTTCAAATTATAAATACATAAAATATTTTATGTAAACCATGTGTTTTTAAAGAAACTCATACAATTCACACAGTGTATTTTTTCTTATTTGGAGAAAACTGTGATATTTTAATGCAGTTTTTTGTTTGCATGTTATTGCCCCCACACCTATCTATTGAACACACTGGATTATACAGATATGATTGAATTATTATTTAAAATATTATTGTAAAATAGCAAGATGTCAGGGTGGACCAACACATGATGGTGTGGACACATAATGCAGAACACACAAATCATGAATGATTTTTTATTTATGAAAAATAAATAAAATAATAATAATAATAAATAATATAATTACATCAATCACATTGATACCCCCCCCCCCCCCCTATTAATTTTCATTCAGTCCAGCCTGTCATGTTTATGTCCACTCTATCGAGTCTAAGTGGCCGACAGGGTGGACATTTTGAGCTTCAATTAGCATATTAGCTTACAACAAACTGTGACTAGCTAAATATTTAGTCTGGTTGTTGAAGAGAATTTGGTATATTTAAACTTACGTATTTTGAAAATACTGTATTCTAATCACTTCTGGCATGGGTGGACATGTTAAACTTAGGAAAAGCAAGTAAGCAAACTCAGACAAAGAAAATTTGTTAATTGAAAAGTCACCAACTTATTCACCTAAGCGGTTAAAATTTACGCCACTGAAGAGACAAAAAATCTGTTGTCCTGATGTCACTAAAGGGGATAGCCTTTTCTTAAATGGGCGGCTTTCCCAACACAACAGGGTGGACAACCATTCAAGGGACATGGACAAACTTTTTTTTTTTTATTAAATAAAAATATTATTTTTATGACCAAATGATCAATACACTCAAATTGAGTTTAACAAAAAATTTACAAAATATTAATAGAGGACAAAATTTTTACATTTTATGATTTGACTGTATTCTACTCTCAATCAAATTTAATGAGCAGTGCATGGAACGTAGCAAAATAACACGTATCTTCTTACACAAAACTAAGAAAAATCTAGAAAATGTATCTAAAGAGCCAAGTAACACTTTTGTTATGAATATAAAAACTTAACCTAATATAACACACCCTTTCATAGTTATTTTTATGTTAAGTTATCATGGCAAATGAGTTATGTACAGGACACCGAAAGGCACCCTATAGTGATATTGACCCGTTAACACACAGGGAAAATGTGTTATGGACCCCTCACAGATACAAAAATAATGTTTTGTTTTGATTAAAAGATAGTATTAAATGTCAGCGAAACATTTTTTACAATAGTGCTCCATTATAATGTTATGTATATGACTGAAGTTATTAATGTTCTACATTTCTGTTTTGAGCTGCGCGCACTGAAGATGACCAGCAGAATGAAGCATTTGATAGCAGGTTTTTAATCAATGGGATTTAACTCATCATTTATCTCATATAGAATACACTTCATTATTTATATAACGATAACGTTACAATATAACGATATATTAAGACTTATAGGCTATCTGCACAAAATGCCCCGAATGCATGAACGTGTCTGCATGGCTCTGAATGAACTTCTTTTGTGGACATGTTCTTCACACAACAACATGCAGAAACACGGCAAGTTGGCAACTAAATTCTAAAAATTCACAGTGTTTTATTATAATAGTGTTCTTATGTCTTAGTATGGTTTCTGTTTTCAAAACTGATGTGAGACAAGTGTGGTGCTAATCAGCGAGAGAAGGTGCCAATAAAGGTCCGTACACCATACTAATCAAGCAATACAACTGTTTATTGTTGGTATGCAGCTGATATTAATAATAATGACAATAATCTTAGGTAAATACTTAGAAGTATAGTGATAATCAAAAATAAACACATTAAAGAAGAATAATGATAAACTAGTGCAGAATATAAGAACGATCATGAGTAAATGGTAAAAGATAATAATCATAAATGAATAATACACAAATTAATCCCAATTGGGTGCACTTCGTTATAATTACAGAAAAAGATGAGTTATTATTTAACAATATCTCAGAGGTTTCGCAATCAATGTGGCATCAGAATTCTGCACCTTAAGAATGGTTACATCAAAATGGTTACATTAGTTTACACTCCAATGGAAAAACACCAGTATTCAAAAGTAAATGAATAGACTATCTGTACTTTCCCAAGAGACAGTGGTGTTATTTTGTACCACTTTCAACCTTGAAAGTCTTCCCCTTAAATTCTGTTCCCACACTGTTCATCCGTTGAGCGCACAAAACAGCCCATCCTTTACATCTCATTATAATGTTATGTATGTAAAGTTATTAATATTCTGCATTGTTGTTTGTACTGCTCGCGCTGCGCGCTGAAGAGATAATCACCATAGTACTACAATGAAGCACTTTACTGCAGCACAACTCAACCAAATGCATCTTATACGAGATAAATAATATATACATGATATATATAAACCGGCTGAAATCACTTGTACCCTACCTGATTGAAAAAATCCAGTCTTTCACTCTGCCTGTGTCAATTTGAGTCTTGTTAAAGATTTAAGTCCCTGCCACCATGATGCTTCTCTGTTGGTCATGGATTATGGAAAGTGAAACTTAAATCTATAGTGGTGGTTGGATTTATTCACACGCATTACAATATTTATTTAAAGTTTCCTTCTTTTCAGATTCTTATTTACAGCATTATCTTAATAGGCTGTATATTAACTTATTGGGAGAAAACCGGTAGTTCTATGTGAAATCAAGACATTTGAGCACCCTCATATAGCCAAAATGGCATGATCATAACACCTCTGCGAATTTTGGACTGTGAGATTGGGATTCGAATCAGGCTCCTCCTATCGAAGCATCGAATCGTCAACTATTCGACTACTAGTCGACTATTTTGTGACTATTCGTCACCCCTAATTTATATTTTAATATAATAATTGTTTAAATTAATATAATAATTGATACTTTTGACTCATCTCTTTTCTTAAAAATTGTTTAAAGGCTGAAATGTGAAGTGCAGGTCTTAAAAAGCTCTTTAAAAGTCTAAAATCAATACAAGCCTGAGACACACTGCACGATTTTCGGCTGTCCCAGACGAAAGATTGGCATCGTGAAACTAGCGCATGCTGATGAGATTTTATTCTTCTATAGAAACATGCATGTCATAGTCAATAGGTGTCATCGTCGTACAGTCTACACACGTCGTAGGCAAGTTTATTAGATCCATGTCGCACAGTGTGACATGCAATGATCTTATAGGATTGCTAAAATTGTGCAGTGTGTCTCAAGCTTAAAATTTGCTTAACATCCTGCAGATACCCGGTTATTTTATGGTACCATTTGAAATTACTTTTTATTTTAATTTTTTTGAATAAGCCCTTTTTAACTGTCCTCTCATATTGTTTTGAGAATTTTCTATAGGCCACTAAAAAAAATTATAATAATAAATAATAGGACCGCTGTACATTTGTTTGTTGCAAATTTGCAGACAATGCAATTGAGATGTTTACATTGGCTTGTTGGGGTAATATTGCTGTCAATACAACAAAACATTTCTTGCGACCTTACATGAAGTATTATGACAAAATGCATTATGAAGAAGAGTTGGACCTGTTCTGCAGGTGCATTAGAGCTAACATTAGCATCATGCTTCATAAGACAATTTATGAGATTAATAGTACACTTTTACTCAGAACTCACTTCAAACCACCATCGAGTGTTTGTAATAACTTCCTTTTACGATCACATGTGGAATTTGGTCATTTACTGTTGTTAAAATATGCTATTTATAGCCTTTTATATCGCTGCACAAATTAGCATTTCAGATGTACACATTCACTTCAAGAAAATCACATACAAACCATATCTATCGTAATCGTGTGTTTATTATCTTATATAATCTATAGTGGCTGTTGTCAAGTTTATTTCTGCTGTGTAAAAGCCTTAACGTGTGCTCTGGCTGAAACTCACGTTGTTTGTGATGTTACAACCACCTCTCCGTTCTTAAGTTGCCAGGTATACATTCCAAGTATAATACACATTAGTAAAATTATCTATTTTAATTTAAATTTGTCTATATACACTTTGGGCGGCCGTGGTACATTATAAAAGTAGCCCAAAAAAACGCAACCCACGGTTCTGTAATTTTTTCCCGCGACTGTATTTTCAAAATAGCCCACTTGTGCTGCTACCCTGGCAACAGTGGTTCGCTGTACCCTCATCACACAATGATAGATAACCTTCCGCACTGTGATGACAGGAAGAAGTTGGGGTCAAACCTTATCAAACGATTAATTTGCGTTAAAAAAATATTAATGCGTTAAGCTTTTTTGATTAATCGCATGCGTTAACGTTGACACCCCTAAAATATATATATAGTGTTCTCCAAAAGTATTGGAACAGTGAAGAAAAAATTGCTCTGTTGGCTGTGGAGTCAAGACATTTGCATATATGATGAAAAGATGAATATGAGACAAAACCACAGAATGTCACATTTTATTATTAGCCGTTTCAACACATACATGTTTTACCAAATAAAAAGAACAGCACTTTTAGAATTCATCCCACTCATTGATGTGAGCATAAGTATTGGGACAGTTGAACATAAGGCAGATATAAATATATTTATTTAGTTGCAGATACCTTGCGCACAATCACAGACTCTTGGTCTCATCCTTTGAAATACTTTTCCCAGCCTTTAATGCAGCCAATTCCAATTTTTGCTTGTTTGGGGAGTTTCTGCCTTTACTCTCCTCTTCAGCTGGTGAAATTCATGTTCAATCGGATTTAAATCTGGAGATTGACTTGGGCAATCTAAGACTTTCCATTTCTTTGCCCTCATAAATTCCTTGACTGAACTGGCAGGGTGTTTTGGGTAATTGTCCTGATGCATTATGAAGCACTTCCCAATGAATTTGGTGGCATTTTCTTGAATATTGGTAGGCAAGATGGTTTTGTACTCTTCCAAATTCATTCTGCTGCTGTCATCATACATTAAGTCATCAGTAAAGTTGAGAGGGTCTGTTCCAGAGGAAGCCATGCATGCCCATGCCATGACATCACCTCCATGACACCATGCTTTACAGATGAGGCTGTATGCTTGGGATCATTTGCGGTTCCGTTTTTTTCTCCACATTTTTGCTTTCCCATCACTTAGATAAAGGTTCATCTTTGTCTCATCGGTCCATAAACTCAGTTCCAAAACTCTTCTGGCTCACCTTTGTGCTTTTTTTGCAAACTCTAATCTTGCCTTTCTACTTTTGGAGCTGGTCAGAGGTTTGTATCTTGCAGTGTAGCATCTGTAATTCTGTGTCAAAGTCTCCTGAGGATAGTAGATTGTCAGAGCATCACCCCAGCTTTCTGGAAGTTGTTGGTGATTTTACAGACATCTTTTAGGGTTCATTTTCACAGCTTTTATGATTTGTCTGTCATCAACTACTGTTTTTTTTTCTCAGCTGATCAGGTAGTTGTTGGTTGCTGATGATTTCCAAACTCTTGATTTCTCTATGCCCTTTGTTTTTGCTATAGCTCTAATTGACTTCGTCTTTTCTTTTAGCATCCAAATTGCTTGCTTTTCTCTCAGTCAGCTCCCTCATCTTCATCCTGGTTTGTGTGTGTCATCATCGAATGCAAGATTCAGAATGCAGAAGTAATGGGTATAACTGATACAACACATTCCCTGCTTTTAATATCTGAAGAATTAATGCAACAAGACACAGCTGATCACTTAGAAAGACCTGTGAGGCAACTGTTCCAATACTTATGCTCACATCAGATAGGGGAATGACAATCTAAAAGTGCTGAACTTCTTAGCTGGTAAAACATCTATGTGTTGAATCACCCAATAATAAAATGTCATTCTGTAGTTTTGTCTCATATTCATATTTTAATCATATCTGTAAATGTCTTGAATCCACAGCCAACAGAGCAATTTTATCTTTACTGTTCCAATAATTTTGGAGGGCACTGTATATGTATGTATGTATGCATGTATTTATTTGAAAAATAAACTTAGGCAGGCCTGGGGCCCACATGTGGATTAATATGTGTATTTTATTGTAAATGATTTGACATGATCCAGGATTGTTAGGTTCTTTGAAGCTCATTCCAGAGTTAGCAACAGCTCACAGCAACATGTCTGTAAGCTTAAACCTGCTTAAGAGCAGGCTTATTTCACATGAACAGGATTAGATTGCATCTTTTTAAGCGGAGATGATACTTGAAGTCTGTCTGTGACTTTTTTTTTTTTTTTTTTTTAAACGAGACTTCCCTATTGAACCAGGAACAATAATAATTGAAAATAATAATAGTTTATTAATATTAATAATATAATTCTTAATAATAATTTAAGTTAATTTTGAAAATAATATAATGCTGTGTAGTCTATAATAATATAGATACAACCAGTTTTACTCATTGAGAGATTTATTCGTGAAGAAAGAATTAACCTTATTTGTGACCCGTGCTGGTAAAATGAGTCGGAATGTGCACGGGCTAATTTTGAGCTACAGGCAAAAAAGTGAAAAATGTCAATTTTAGTCGAATTTGGGGTTTTCACAAAAATGAGTTCATTAAGCCCTTGTCTAGCGATCCTAATGCTTTAAATGGTAATTAAACATATAAAATGATCTTTATTTGTACATTTTCTGAGGGGAGTACCTTTTCTCCGTTTGCTTCATGCATCGACTGTCATCCGAATTATATTTATTCTACTGCTTTTTTGCATATGTTCTTATTAATAATAATGATAAAATAAAAATATCCATATTGTGATTATTAATATAGTAACTATTATTAAGAAAATAAGTGGAGGAAAAGATGCAATGTTGCTAGGTGATTTCACTTTGGAACCTTCAGAAAACTTCAACTCGATTTTTCTCAGTATTGAGTTCGCTGACTCTGTCGACTTCAAACGGGTGTAGCTCAGTAATTTTTCTTACGATTCTAACAAATCATAAATCATTTTGAAGGTCTTTTAATGGAGAATGTGAAATTAAAAATAACTCATTTTTGAAAATTTGCTCATTGTGACTCATTTTGACGGCACATTTTGAGACATTGGAGTCTTACACACATGATGTACAGTAAATCTGAGCCATGCATTAATCTGAATGGTGATGGCTATTATGTGAGTGGCTTGACACAGTTCAGGAGATGCCATAAAAATGCTTAGAAAAATGTTCTTGACTCTTAAGAAACTTTATTTAATGTTGTCACGTAGCAAAGCTGCTTCACAGGTAAAATTAAATGAATGAATAGATAATTACAACATTGAAATACAAACGTAAAGCCTGTACAGATACTAGAAATCATGAAATAATTGGGAATCATGTAACAGTACTCATTTCATTTATCTATTATAACTTTTATGTTAGCTGTTTCTTTATAAAGGACAAGAAATTCGTCAAGTAATTAATTATATGCTGCAGTGGGTGGAGGTAAAGAATTACAACTACTCACGTTACTGTAATTAAAGGGGTCATATGATGCTATTTTAAAGATCATTATTTTGTGTATTTGGTGTAACAGAATATGTTGAAATGCTTTAATGTTCAAAAACACATTATTTTTCAAATACTGTACATTATTGTAGGTCCTCTATCCCCCGCCTCTCTCAAACATGTTGTTCTCAACAAAGCCCCTCCTTCCGACAAGCGCAGTCTGCTCTGATTGGCCAGTTGACACAGTGCATTGTGATTTGCCGAACATCACAAGCACGCGTCGGAAATGTAACACCCCTTACCATAATCGCGAGGTTCAGCTTTCAAAGTAAATATAAAGACCGTTAATAATGTAATTAGTTTTACCATCAGTTCAGGTCCGAAAGGGGAACAGAGTCGCGTGACAGACACAGTGATGATGCTCGTATGTATTTGCAGTACACAAGTCAAGTCAAGTCACCTTTTTTTATATAGTGCTTTTAACAATACAGATTGTGTCAAAGCATTTAACAGTATCAAATTGGAGGATAGAGTGTCAGTAACGTATAATGATAAGATTAAACACTCAATTTTCAGTTAAAGGCATTTCATTATTGAATTCAGAGATGTCATTGTCTAGCTCAGTTTAGTTTAAATAGTATCTGTGCAATCAAATCGGCGATAATCTCTAGAAATTAAGTGTCCCCAACTGAGCAAGCCAGAGGCGACAAGCCGCGGTTAATACAGCTGATGTGCTATGATTTCTGATGGGCTCTACAGTAGGGTTGGGTACCGAACTTGGTACTTCTAAGGGAACCGACCGAATTGCGTCGGTACTACCAAGTATCGATTCACATTAAATCGTTTGGTACCAAATTTCGGTACCTGAGAACGCATTTGGGTGCATGAGAGAGCGCGCGTGAGAGAGAGAGAGAGAGTGAGAGTGAGAGAGACTCTTTAAAACACAACACACAGTAAGAAGTGTGCTTACATTTCTAGGGTCATGGTTTCCGCGAAAATGTGGACAGGATGGCGGAGTCCATTCATAAAAATGGAATTTACTCTATAGTGCAGAATGCCACGGAATTCGGCAAGTTTTGGATGAATAAAAGAATGACTTTCACTTAATTCGAATCGCGATATGAACTAGTGTATGTGAATATTAAAACGCAAAAAGATGGTTTAAATATGAATCCTGCATGTTCCGTTAGCCTCGGTATATTTGAATGGTGGAGACGCATTTTTGTTTACTACACAAATACCGAAGCACACGTGAACTCGCAGTGATTTTCAGCCTCTGCATCTCACTACATGACGATATGAACACACGAATTTACAGGCTGTGAGAGTCAATTCATGAGAATTTTACCGTTTCATTTGAGAAAACCAGCATATCATATTGTACACACAGAAACTTCACCAACCTGTCAAAATAAAAGTGCGGTTTAACATGTAACAGAAATAGCCTATATTACTCTTGTTTTACTTTTGTACAGTATAATGTACATCTTTATATATTCCACTTACTGACAAATTTAAATAAAACAATTAAATGCACATTAAGGACTAATTGTAAAAAAAAAAAAAAAAATATATATATATATATATATATATATATATATATATATATATATATATATATATATATATTATTAAAACTTTTTAAAGCAATATTCACACAATTTTTCTACCATGTATTAATTTTAACAGTAAACTCTGTTTGTTTGTCAAAAAATAAAAGGGTTTCATTTTCATTTGATTTAAAAATAAATAAATGTTTCATGCCTTCACTTGATTATCAGAAAAAATAAAACCAACAATTTCTGGAAGAAAAAAAATTGTAGGGCCCCATTGTTCAGAATGTTGAAATTGAGAGTTTTGGACTTATTTTTTCACTGAAATAAATGTTTTTGTTATTTCACAGAGAGTCAAGTACCGAAAAAAGGTACCGTTGGGTAACTGTACCGATATCGGTACCGTACCGGTTCAAATGTGAACGGTACCCAACCCTACTCTACAGTGTACACTACGCTGTGACCCTGCCTGTTCCCCTCACACACACACACGGCGCGTTACTCGACGCTGCGCAGAACTCCGCATTTGAACATTTGAACAGTCAATAGCAAATACTTAACCTAATAACAAAACATACTTACAGTCGCTGATTCAGAAGCGCCAGATTGTCATAGAAAAGTCGGAATTGACCCCTTTTTTTAATTTTTTAATTTCTTTTTTAGAAATAGCCTTTGTACACAGCCAGCCTTGTACTCTCCTAGGTTCACAAAGCTGTCGTCCATAAAATGCGTTGCACAAATTCGAACATTTGGGTTGTGCTGTTCTGTTGTAAATAATCTTAACCAATGATTCCTAATTGCATCTACTTTCATAAGGCCAAATAAAGTGATTTTGCTTTCGCATAGAAACACACAGCGACTCCCTGACATGGCTTCATCAACACTACTACGGTTACTGAAACCATGCCTTCTTTCTTTGCGTGAACATTTGGGCTGCATTATACAAAAAATTCCACATCGTGACGTAGACATGTGGGGGCATGTTTTAATGAGGCGTTTTAGCCCGGTCTGGATCAGCCTTCTCTTTTTGATAGAATAAATCCTTTTTTTGGGAGACTTTGAGCTTTGTAACTCTGCAGATCTTATACATGCACAAACAGCTACATAACACACTACAGTGAAGGAAAACAAGAAATCGCATCATATGACCCCTTTAAGTAGTTTTTTCATGTACTTGTAATTTTTTGAGTAAATTTTTAAAGCTGTACTTTTACTTATACTTAACCCTCTGGGGTCTGAGGTCATTTTGGGGCCCTTGAGATTTTTTGACATGCCCTGATATTTGTGCTTATTTCAGCTACTTAAAAGATACTATTGACCAACATGTAATTTTTTTTGTATTCAGCACAAACTGTGCTACAATAATATGTGACCAAGATGGATGTACATGTTTGCATTTTTTAGAAAAAAAATATTTTGCGTGGTTAGTAAGTTTGGGGGAAAAAATGTAGCTGAAATAAGGCTATAAATCCCACACTAAATAGTCCTGAACAAGACTTTTGAGTAATCAGTCTTGTAGGCTAGAATATTTACTTCAAAATTGTGAAAATCATTCTGCTTACTCATTCACAGAAAACAATATATTGATTTAAAATTTTCAAGACATGTTTTGTGGTCGAGGGTCTATATGCGAGGGAGTGGCAATGGCCATGAATATTAAGTAATGCATCTGATGTTGGTGCAGCGCTCTCAGAGGAAAACAGTTTGAAGAGACATCAGGATGCATCTGGTGCTGGTATCTGTTTCAATAAAATGCAAACAAAAAAAAAACATTTGTGAGCATGTTAATATCAGGAACATCTGTGTGTGTGTATGTATGTATATATATATAATCTTGTATCTGAGAAACTAATTATTGTTTAGCACGTTATTAAAATCTATTTCTGAACAGAGTAGGCTATTAATAATAAACGTACTAAACATACTTAGACTCGTAGCATTCATCATGTTACAGTGTACACTTATATTACTTTTATTGTTTTATATAGAGCATGAAAACATCATCGTGCCGTATGAAATTTAAATACAATGAATTGCCCCTCATATTAAAAACGTTTTACACGATTTCAAACATTGTAGTCAGGAATTATAGTTTGGGAAAAACCCAACTATGATTTTGTAGTCATATAGTCTAGTATGTATGATTTTATAGTAGCCTATGATATGATTCTGTAGCCACAGACTCAAGCATGCTTTGTACAATAAAAGGATGTACTTTGTACTATAAAAATTATATTTTATATCTGAGAAACTAATTATTATTGTTTAGCACGCTATTAAAATCTATTTGTGAACAGAGTATTAATAACAAACATGGTCTAAACATTCTTAGACGCGTAGCATTCATCATGTTGTCATTTGGAAAAACCCCAACTAACTGTTAGTAAATCTGTTCAAGTTTGTCACAATAAAACGTTAACTAATGCAAAAAAAGAAACTTTACTTACTCATCAGATTGATCTCCTCTGCTAGATGAAATCGTGTTCTTCTTTCGAGGGAAATCCTTCCTTTACTCAGCGCGAACAGTAACAGTAGCCGCGATGAGGATGACTTCTTTGTGTTGGGCGTTTGCACGTGCGCACGTCCCACGCGGCTATTTACATATGAACTGTGTGAGCCGCGCGAGGGCGGGATCTAATTAGAGATAATGAGTCAGACGGGACAGACTGAACATCGTGTTGGTTTCATACTGATTACTCCATCACAGAATGTTTGTTTTCGATAAGACTTGCTTAATTTCAAAGTAGACTGAAATATCTGACACGGTTCTATTACTCATTTTCCACAGTAGGCTATCTACCGTATATACACTGATACAAGCTGCGTCTCGCTCTTTCCTCTCCGACAGTGAGTTTGACATCTGCCTCCTGTCAATACAGATGTCCGCGTGGGATTGCAGGTATTCCACATAATTTTAATCATTCCCGCGCAAATGTGGCAAGTGCTTTATTGCAACATGAGGACAGTCATATAATCGTAGAAAACTGGATGTGAGCTCTCAAATAGGCCTGACTTATACAAATGAACTGCCTGTCCTCTCACTCTGATATTGCTTGTGCGCACTCAGACTGTGTGCAATCGTGATCTCTCCGTGCTTTTAAAGTAGAAATTATTTCTCTTTACTCCTAGATTAAACTGTGTCAAAAGTTATCATTCATTCAGAATGGATCCATGCCTCACCGATGAAAATGCTACTGGAAATTTTATTGGCTGTAAGTGAAATGCACCAGAAAGTTTTTCACAAAGTTTTTCTTTACAATGTAAGTTTATGCTAGAATTAGAAGTGTTTCGGAATGGGATATTTGTATGATTTGTACATATAGATATCCTAGTCTGTGTAACTGCATCACTATATACAGACATTACAGGTCAAAGCCATCCATTAATCTAAATAAACAACATAAATGGCTCTTAAATCACTGCTTAAAAAAAAATTCAGTGTTGTCATATTTCAAATACCTCAACTAAATTGAGGTCATTTGTTTTATAATTTTATTACTGACTGTGTACTTGTCTTTTTTTGTAAATTCAATTCAGTTTTAAATCAAATTTGAAATCGTGGCCTTGTACTGTAAGCTTTTGCAACAAAGTTACCCTATTTTAAAGACACAAATGCACAGAATGAGCAAATGTTTAAGATTGACATTTTTGTAATGGTAATTAATCAATGTTTATATGTTTGTAAATAAAAGCCTATATGAAAATATGTTCATCATATAAAGCGAACGCGTCTTTTTAGAAGACTTGGATTAAACCATCCAAGGCTTGAAATAATGATAGCTTTGGAAAAATAAAAAAAAAATGGATGGACAAAAAGAAAATTTAAATATTTAAATATCTATTGTAGTATATATGTGGTAGTTTGCCAATGGTATTGAAAATGATTAACGTCATCATTAGGGTACTTTTACTTGTAATTACCAGTACTTTTACTTGTAATTGAGTATTATTTCAGCAATGTAACAGTACTTGTACTTAACCCTTGTGCATCAATAAAAAAAAAGTTACACATAGGTCCATAGTGGACAAAAATGTCCATGTCAAAAAACGGTCATAAAAATTGGAAGCTTGGGAGCACAGACTTAAGTTTGGTCTCATTTTAAAGAAGACCCATAGAAGATTATTGAAGTAAAAAAAAATAAAGTTATACAGGTTTAAGTTTATGAAAATGATTTATTAACTTTTTTTTATATATAAAATATATATTTTATGAAACATGTTGAACTCTAAACCTGCTAGAAAATCAAAGCCATAAATCTAAACAAGTTGTGTTCCAAATTTGACATTGATATCTTAAAAAATGAGCTTTCAGTAAAAAATGTTTTGGGCGCAGTACCACATTTTCCCTGGTGCATACAGTGGTTGGGTTTGTGATTTGCAGTCAAGTTTTTCTCTTTCAAAAAAAGAGACACACATACAAACCACACTCTGACATCCATACCAACACACCCACACAATTATAGCTGCATTATTTATCCAATTGGCTCTATAATATGCTGCAGCAGAAAACAGGAATAAAGTGAATATTTGCTATTTGAATATTTTGCCAAACCTGAAAAAATGGCACCATCTGGTAAAAAATAGTAAAAAATTAAATTGACTTTTGTCTGAGAAATAATAAAAGGAATTTTTTTTTATTTAGCAATTAAATTTATTTTGTTAGAAAATTGTGTTGTGGAATATGTATAGTGAATTGTATTGCATCGTGAGTTGGAAGCTCTGAGAGGAAGCTGTGTCCCTGAGCACAGCAGCCTGTAAGTGGCAGTGAAATCACACTGAGGCAATATGTATTTGATCACCTGTATCGGTTTCTTAACTGCCGAGAACTGCTTGGCAAAATCCATGACAGTGTTGCCCAGTTGGCCAAGCTTAGAGATAGGAGTGTCAGGAAAACGAATGCTGTTGTTATCCATCATCTCTGCAAGGTTTAGTCACAGATGGCACTCCTGAACCACTAATGTGGGCATCGTCTGCCTGTACCTCTCAGCTCATCAGATTTGAGGGCCAGAAAGAACTAGTGAATGAATGAAGGTCATTTGACATGGTTGGCACATGGATTTGTGGTAAATAAAAGAAGACTTAAATAAAAGAAGAATAGTTCCACAGTTCTTAATGCCAGCTGGTGGCACTATGACCGTGACACACAGTAGCTACATCCATGTTATCAACTCCCAATGACCAAACATAGAACATAAATTTGATCTAAATCATCTAGTGATGGCATAGTGACACTGTTCAAGAAAAGTGCACTTTTCACAAAATAACCAATAATGTTGTGCGGCGCATATTACTGTTAGCACTAAAGTTGTTTGGCTCATTGGAAATTATATAAACACAGTTTTGTACATATACAGTGTATTTAGAATTTTAAGAATATGCTTCTCCCAAAGTTCATTTATCTAACAAGCTTTAGATAAATGAACAAACTGACATTTTCCCCTTGGTTGAAATGCTGATTGTGTGATTATTTGAGAGAAGATACATTTCAGTTTGTCCTGTATCTTTCAACATACCTTCTGATTTTTATTCATGTTTGGGAAGGGAGGAAGTGATGACTTTTTCACTCATGCTTTTGAACTGAAGGATCTACAATGATCTTTCTTATTTTAAACAATATTTTTGGTAAATGGATAATTTGATAATTAACTTTTGGACTTCTGGAGATACATACTATAGAAGTCTTTTTTTATTCATAAACTAAGAAAAGCATTGACAACAAAAAGTTGATCTTCAGATTGAGGAGTAAGTATTGAGATCACTTTAAAAGGGTCGTGAACTGATAAATTTCTCCGCAGAAGTTCAGTCTATGTCCTCCATAGATATATTTTCAGATGCGCTCGTATCATACCGTGATAATATATTGATATATCGTACAAACTCGATATACCACCCAACCCTAATAAGAGGTCATTGTGCTATAAAAACATCCTGTAAGCTTCAGAACTCAAAACAGGGGTCAAAACAGGACATAAAATAGCCTATTACTTCTAAATTATGATGTTTTTTGATGTAAAAATCTTGATTAACATTATAAGTGGACCTCAGAGAACAATACAAAATAAAAAAAAAACAAAGGCTGTTCATGACCCCATTAATGAACATTGTGATGCTTTTATTTTTGTATTTTTTTTTCTGGTAATATTAATTATACCTTACTTATACTACGGGGCCGCTGAATGCTTGAATCTGATTGGCTGACGAACGTTCTTGCAATTATTTAAGGGAATGCACGGCGAATGTAGAATGTAGAAGCAGAGTTATTATTCCTTACGTGTATTGTTCATTCCTGACCGAATTATTCCTTACATGTATTGTGGTTAATCTAATTTGAATATCACTTCAATGTCTGAATCTCTTGTTTTTCCTGTTTCTTTTACATTGCATTCCTCATCATAAGTATCTTCGTTGCCATCAATGACGGATCGCCTGGAGTCCATTGCTCGGCAGAACATGTGAGATTTTTATATATATATACATTTACACACATATTTTTACATATATTTACATTTACACACATATATTTACATATATTTACATTTACACACATATATTTACATTTACATTTAGTCATTTAGCAGACACTTTTATCCAAAGCGACTTACAAATGAGGCCAATAGAAACAATCAAAACCAACAAAAGTTGCAACAACATGCAAGTGCTATGACAAGTCTCGGTTAGCCTAACGCAGTACACGTAGCAAGGTTTTAAGTAGATAGAATAAGTAGATAGAATAGAAAAAAGAAAGCTAGTGTTAGTTTTTCAAGAAAGGCTAGCAGTTAGAGAATAAATATGCAATTGATGGAGGGTCAAGTGTGTGTGGTTTTTCTTTTAAATAAAAAGAAGACAGATAGATAAAATAGAATTAGAGTAGAGAGTGCTAGAGTTAGAGGGTCAAATAAAGATGGAAGAGATCTTTCTTGAAGATGGCTAAGGATTCAGCTGCTCTGATTGATTTGGGCAGGTCATTCCACGAGGTGGGAACAGTTAATGAAAAAGTCAGTGGAAGTGATTTTGTACCTCTTTGGGATGGCACAATAATGTGTCGTTCAAAACGAGCTTGAACAAGGAGTTGTGTTGCATGTTCCGAAAGAAAGAGCCTGATCTTCCTAATATTGTATAAAGCAAATCTGTAGGACCGGGCAGTTTTAGCAATGTGGTCTGAGAAATTCAGCTCATCATCAATCACAACTAGGGATGCATCGATCCGATACTTAGTATCGGTATCGGCTCTGATACGGTCATTTTCTGCGGATCGGGTATCGATCAGACGAGACTGATCCAAATCCAATATTGTGCATATACTATTCTGTGTTATTGTTGAGCCCCACGAAAGGCACAAAAACATTATAAAGCACCATTAAGTTTTCGTGCACTATATTTCAAGTGTTCTGAAGCTGTTCCATAGTTTAATCTGAGGTACAGATGAATATTTAAGTCGTTAAATTCAAGTTCAGGTAAACTCTTCTCACCGCTGCGTCTGTCTGTCACATTTGGTTACTACAGTCAAACTCTCTTTAAGCGCGCACAGTAACTGAGGTTTAAAACTGTTAAAAGAAAAGGCTTAATAAACTAACGCACAGATTTAATACACTACGCATCAATATAATTTCCCTTTGTACTTTGAACTTTTCTATGCGGACTCGGAGGGCTGTGCAGCCTGCGCGCTGTGACTCCGTGCTGCTTCAAGCACATCATTCTGCGCTGTATTGGAGCCTTTCGTATTATAATTCTTTTGCGCAAATGAAAGATTATTACGCACGCACGCACCCACACATGCATACATGCATGCATGCATGCATGCAGATAGATAGATATATAGAGAGATCTATACAGATAGATCGCGCCCACACACACACACACCCCTATTCAGATCGACGGATCGGTTACAACTACATATGTTTCTGTGTCTGTAAATGCATCTCTCTCACTGACTACATCGTCCCGATCAGATTCAAAATGGTCAAAGCATGATCTACATAGGCTATATGATCTATATATGATCTACATTATCTCTGATCCTTCTATTTATGCTGATCGTCTTCTATTCGTACCCTAAAGACCCGGAAGTCCCGTAACTCATTCAGGACATGCGCTAGGGCTTTCCTTACCGTAATACACCTAGAACACGGATTGCCATAAAAACTTGTCAATGGCGGGGAAGCGTTGTCTCTTAATTGACGAGATATCTCGTCAATGGTGTTGAAAGAGTTAAGAAGTGGGGTTATACGAGCCTGTTTAAATGCTGAGGGTAAAACTCCAGTGTGGAGGGATGTGTAAACGATGTGAGTGAGTGCAGATACAACTGTAGGAGAAATGGCTTGAAGGAGATGAGATGGAATAGGATCAAGCCGACAAGTAGTAGGATGACTGGAAAGGATGAGTTTAGAGACACTTACCTGTTACCCAACACACGGGAATAAACTGGCTCAATGCGGAGATTGTAAAATCTCCCGAAGGTGTTCGGTGTCGCCCAGCCCGCAGCTCTGCAAATGTCTGCTAGAGAGGCGCCATGCGCCAACACATAAGGGGAGGCGATACTCCGTGTGGAGTGAACCCTCACCCCCAGGGGACACGGCTCGCCTTAGGATTGGTACGTCAAGGCAATGGCATCCACTGTCCAGTGGGTCAACCTCTGCTTGGAGACAGCCTTCCCTTTCCTCCATAGCAGAGAAAGAGCTGCTCAGAGCCTCTTAAGCTCCGGGTGCGGTCCACGTATATGCGCAATGCTCTTACGGGACACAGCACGCCAAGGCTGGATCTGCCTCCTCCGAGGGCAGTGCTTGCAGGTTCACCACCTGATCATGGAAGGGCGTGGTGGGAACCTTGGGCACGTATTCAGGCCGGGGTCTCAGGACAACGTGAGAGTAGGCCGGCCCGAACACAAGGCACTCTTCGCTTACTGAAAATGCTTGGAGGTCCCCTACCCTCTTGATGGATGAGGGCGCTGTTAGGAGCTCTGTTTTAGCAGACAGGAATTTAAGCTCAACTGAATCCAGTGGCTCAAAAGGATCCCTCTGAAGGCCAGCCCAGATAGTAGAGAGATCCGAGGAGGGCACCAGGATCTCTCTACTACTATATTAATATATATACTGCAACTGATAAAATGTGCACTGTAGGATGATACTAATAATCTTTTCTCTAAAGGCAGGTGTTGGAGATGTTTTAATTGTTCGCAATCTAATATTGTCATGATTTAGCTAGAGTGTGCCAACATAAATTCAGTATATCAAGGGAAAACAAATACATACAATACAAGCCTCAAAACAGGACTTCTTAGGAAAATGCTGTACTTACTCAAGCCTTGGTGTTATATATTACATAACTAACGTGTTTTTATTTCTGTTTTACTTGATCTAACTTTACTTTAAGGCATCCAAATGATTTAATAAGCTAAATGGTATATTTGGTCTTTCTCTTGTTGTGGTGCTATGTGCCTACAGGTTGGGATCTCACCTGAGCCCCTCGCGTACTGAGTGTTATATCACCTCAGATATGTTCTACGTTGAGGTGCATTTGGATAAAGCAGGAAAGCTTGTGGACGTAAAAGTGGCCCACCATGGTGAAAACCCTGTGGTGAGAGGAAGACTTATGTGGTTATTGTGGATAGCATAATAAAGTTGTATGTCTTTTTGCCCTGTGATCTTACTTTTTTGTCTCATTGTCATGTAGAGTTGTCCTGAGCTGATACAACATTTAAGGTAAGTTAAGGGAAAGTAAATCTGCAAAGTGGAATATGCTGTTTAGGGCCTCAACAAACTTTTGAGGGTCTGTAATTTATGTCGCCCAGTCAAATACATTGCACATCAAAACACATATGCTTCGAAACAAACTCACCAGCCTTAACATTGTTACATATTGATATAATAGCTTTTTACAACCATTTACCGATTATGGATAATATAGAACCCTTTCTATCATTTGACAGATAAAAAAAGCTTTACTAACTTTATGCCACTAAATAAATATTTTACTTAAGAAACAGCCTAAGCTTCTGTTATTTTAAGTGTGTCCAAAAGGATACAAAAAAAAAGTACAACTGTAATGCAATCACCAAAACTGAACCAGCATCCTACTTTATACTACTTACTAGGGATGCACCGATACCACTTTTTCCAGTATTCGCTCGAAACGATACTTTTATTTTTGCTACTTGCCGATACCGAGTACCGATACCGATATTTTCATTGCATTTGTAAATCTTTAAAATATTGGGTACAGAAACCAAAAGAGTATGTACAATGTTAGTTGGTTAACTTCATTTATCAAATAGATACAGTCAAACTAAAATTTATTCAGCATTATTCAGCCTTCAACATTTCTCACATTATCAGAGTTTATTCGTTATAGTTTAGAAAATGGTAATAAAATATGACAAGAACTAACTGTGTCAGAACAAATTCAGCTTGATAATGTCAGATAACTTTGATAGAAAGGTATATAATGGATTACAATCAACCAAAAATTATTCAGACAGCTGTTAGTATGACAATATTTACACAACTATCAATACTTTTGTCGGGCAACACTTAGCCTTCATGACAGCCTGTAGTTTCCTGGGCATGCTGTCAACCAGGTTCATGCAAACCTGAAGTTCAGTTTTTTTCCCAGACTCAGTCTGAATAATTTTTGGTCCCAAATTTGTATAAATTTTCCATTGGAGCAACTTAGTACTGTAATCACGCGTTTTGCTGTAATAATGCAGGGAACCACTCGTTATAAATCTAACTGTGATATTTTCAGAAATAAAAGTCCCTTTTTTTTCATCTGAAACGTGCTGCGATTTATATTCCAAACAAGCCACTCATATAATGCAGAATCACTCATGAAGCAAGCAAAACATGTGCAACGTGCGCACGTATTTGTACTGGTGCAGAATGAGAGGGACAAGTACAGAACAGCCTAGCGCATTTTACACAGGCTTTTAGTTTCACTTTTGACAGAAAGTCGTGTATGCTTAAGGTTGAAAATAAATGATGGTTTATAGTGAATGCCCCTATAAATTGTCTTATATTTACGATTTAGTTATAAGCCAAATGATGCGTGTGCTAAGTGAGCAAACATCAATAAAGATCACACAACAGAAGTGCGCGCGCACTCTCTCTCTCTCTCTCTCTCCCTTCCTCCCTACCGTTAAGTAACTTGTGCATTGTTTTACTTACTTGTTTTTGACACATCCGCCCGAACTACAAACTATCCAGTGATGTCTGTGAGAAAGGGATATTCACTCGATTCGCTCAATCTACTCAGCGTGCTTTGCTTAGTCCATCAGCTCGCGCACATCAGCTTTACAGGCTTTAATACTGAATGTTTAACATTAAATTCATTGCATACATATACTTCGTAGACATCCTTAATCTCTAATAACTCCATTCTGCTGTCTGTTTTTCTGTTGTCGGAGTTTCTTTGTCTGAATATGGCACATATCACATGCTGTGTGGTATCGGCGTTTAGTATCGGGGCATTTTAACGAGTACGAGCACAGGAGCTCAGTATCGGTATCGGTGCATCTCTACTACTTACCCTCATAAAGCCTGTCAGATTCAAGAACTCAGCTCTGTATTTTAAGGTAACAACTGTGATGTTGTGTACTGGACAAGTAATGCATCTAACAATAACTTTTTTTTTTTTTTTGTAAACAGGGACAAAAATTTTGATGAGTTTTCCAAACACCTGAAGGGTCTGGTCAACCTTTACAAGCTCCCTGGAGACAAGTGTGGTTTCCCTTTTTTTTGTGTGTTTTATTCATTATCTTTCAGTTCCTTTTACTATTTGCATTTATTTATTTATTTTTCTCATTTTATTCCACAGCAAATTGAAGACAAAGATGTACTTAGCACTTCAGTCTCTGGAGTTAGACCTCACCAAGATGATGCATATGTTCAGGTACACACATTTTTTTCTTTGCCAAGAAAAAAATATTTCCACAGTATTATACAGTAGCAAAAAAGTACTATTTTGGACATGTTACTATTGCAATTATATATTATGGTGTTACTGTATTATGTTTTATAATGTAGTACATAAATATGGTAATCGGTAACCCTTTATCTGCTGATTCTTGCGCTGAAGACAGTCCTTGGTTGAGGTCGACCAGTTGGTCAGTTTTTGGCAATTAATTGGCACCAATAGTTGATTGCCGGAACTATCGGCTATCTGCAAAAATACATGGCAATAGTTTTTCAGGGTTGCATCCGTTGCTGAAGCGGCTGAGAATGTCCACTGTCATTAGACAGTACGAGAGCGAGAGCATGTGCTGTTTGTTTTGACACGTGACACTGAGGTGGGAGGGTCTGTTTTGGACATCTGGGCATTTCAGAGATCACACACTCATGCGTGCATTGCGTATAGTCATTCGGATTGATAGTATAACCAGTTTTACAACAAATACCACGGTGACGCTATATGGCTAGTTATAGCAAAACTATTGTTAATATGTGGTTACTTTAGCAATTTTATTTTTTTATTTGTAAAAAAAAATCTCTAAAAAAAATTGTCTCCTCTCCACTAAAAAGCTGGTGTGTGGTGGGCATTCTGGTGCACTATGGCTGCCGTCGCATCATCCAAGTGGATGCTGCACACTGATGGTGGATGAGGAGATACCCCCTGACAATGTAGAGCGCTTTGAGTGCTTAGAAAAGCAGAAAAGCGCTATATAAATGTAATGAAGAATTATTATTATTATTATTATTATATTACAGTAGCCATTCTTAACAGTTTATGTGATCTGGCTGTTGATTTTATTGTTATTTTTTTATATAAAAAATGTGCATGCTGTGCGGTAAGAGCGTCTACGGTAATTCATGTTGGCCAAAACACACAAGGAAACGTGTTGTGAAAAAAATAATGTCGGCAATCACAGACATTCGCATTTGGACGGGATTAGATTTCTCAGATGATAACGGAGTTTGCCGAAAAACAGTAGGTAATTTGTTCTGGAATTATTACAGAGGTTGTGTGTGAAAAACACAGATTTGGATGGGATTAAAATCGCTAAGTACAAAAACTGTGAAACACAAATTTCTCTAACGACGCCATGTAAAACTAGTTCTGTCCGAATAGGGCTTATGATGTAATAGTGTGGATAAGCACTGCCTCTGCAGAAGAATATCAGCGCCTGCTTCAATGTCACTGCCTGTTTAGCCCTGCCCACCGATTCACGCATGTAGTGTTTACAAGAGAGGCGAATGCGCAGGTCTACGCAGAAACCAAAGAGTGTTTGCGTTGCCTTCCTTCTGATCCCAACTTTAGGAAAGAGTGAAAGAATGAAAGAGTCAGCAAGAACTTGGAACTTTGTTCACTTCATTTTACCGCGGATTTGTTTACAAACAAGGCACAATTCGATGCAGGATTTTCAAAAAGATTGAAACTAAAAGATGATGCTGTGCCGATTATATTGCATTCGACAATAATGTTGCTACACAAGTGAGAGTAACTGTTTTCATTACATGGTCACTATTGTTTTGTCTCTTCTTACAGGTCATTTGATATGTATTATGTTTTTTGTTTTGTTTTGTTTTTTAACCTAAATCACAGCAGCGTCCATCTATGAAGAATGTACGCTGTCAAACATACACAACTATTAGCCAATCATAGCAGTGGGCGTCCGAGACTTCCGAATCTACAATCCGTCATGCCCATTCAAACAGAGCGTTCTGATGAAGGGTGTTAAAAACAGGACAAAAAATAACTTATTACTTATAATAACTTATTAACACTAGCTGGAGGCAAAACAAAGGGAAAACAGGAGGCGGCTAATTCAAACCAGCGCAGATTCGGCTACATAAAGAGCTTAAAATATCATCTTGTTGTGATGTTGGATGCATAAATCGACGTAGTACAGGCTCCAATTTGAAATTTTAACGCATACCTGCTGCCACTCCCAGACAAAAAAACGACGACAGCTGTGGTTAAACGAGTTGACAGAAACGATCGTCAAAAATGCTTGCGTTTGCAGCACACACTTCTTATCAGGAAAGGTTAAATAAAGTATTGTCTTTTGTTGTTATGGATTATGGTTTGTGTTACGTGTCTAAAAATTTCTTATGCATCTCACAACTATGAAGTAATGTCTGTGTGCATGTGTGTAACAACAAACTGACGATTTATATGCTTAATCATCTGTAATATACATTGTTGTGATTGATAGTGGCTGGACTTATTAAAGAACTTAGTAAGAAAGAATAATCAAATACAGAAAGTTCAAAATTAATTTCTGGAATTTTTATTTGTAGAAACTATTCACATCTTCCTTCAAATGTATTGTATGTAAAGTATTGTTAACTTAACTTACATAATTTACAGGATGTATATACTTCAAAATAACTATTTGGCCATGATACATACATCTTCAAATAATATATGCATCACATTGAATGTTTAACCTACTTTTTATATTTTGGCCCAGTTCACTCTCACATCTCAACATTAGCTGTAAAAATAGTTGCCTGCTGAAACTGAAATATATGTACATCTTCATGACTAGATAGACACAGGTGAGTTTCTCTTTACTACTCGTTAGGTTTCTCTAAAGTTATATGCGACTCGAGTCACTCAATCGGAGGTAATCCTGTCAGGTCGTCCATCCATGAGCATAGGGTTGGCCAATCTGATTTTATCCATTAAAGTTAACTTATTTAAATAACAATCATGGTCCTGCACAGTGAGTGACCTTACATATGCAGGTCAAATTGGATTTTCTCCAGCCATTGTTAAAAAAACATGCTAACAAACTTCATAGCTAACGTTAGTGAAGCGCTCAGTGGAATCTTTCTGCCTCCACAGTCCTGCCCACAGAAAAACGTCACAATGTTTACTAACAGAAAAAGGGTCTATATCCATTTGTATGTAATTTCAATGCTAAAAAAAGTCGGTATTTTTATTTTCTTTGCATACAAAAAGTATTCTCGTCGCATCATAAAATTCAGATTGAACTACTGATGGCAGATGGACTTTCCTGACTATGCTTTTCATACTGGGCCTTGACGGTGGTAATTACTTGGCAGTCAATGGGACAGTTACAAGCCTCCTGGTTTTCATCTAAAATATCTTAAATTGTGTTCTGAAGACGAACAAAGCATTTACGGGTTTGGAACGACATGGGGGTAAGTGATTAATGACAAAATTTTCATTTTGGGGTGAAGTAACCCTTTAAGACCAGTTGTTAACAATCTGTCCATATCAGACTGCGTGACTTTGCCACTTCCTGTGGATGTTTTTAGTTGTATATTTTTCCTGCGACTAATAAAATTTTGGTCGACTCGACCAAGCTTCTTCTCATCAACTAACGGTTAGTCGACTATTAGGGGCAGCCCTAATCTATAATGAATTCATAAATTCATTCTTGCCGCTGTATGAGTTGATTGATATATTTGTGAATATTTTCATTTTAAACATATAGCAAAAAAAGGCAGTTTCAGTCTACAATTCCTACAAAGCTTTGAGAACATAATTTTACATTCAATGTAATGGATCAGTTATTCATAATTTTTATGCCATCGTGATATGCTTTTGATGCAGTGGTCAGACGTTATTTCAGTATGTAATGAACTGAGAGTAACAGTTTTTGGATAAAGTGGATTAAGCAGCTGTTCAGTCAGGCATACTCTACATATAGAAATAGAATTGTTTTGCGCGAGCACTGACCTCTGATGTTCACGATTCCTTGCTGTAGATAAGCATGTTTTAGAGACCAGCATGCAGCCAATTTGTGCTGCCTTTTCTGTACTGCAATCATGCAGAATGTTTTCAGACAAGTCACCAGTTCTGTAGCTGTGTTGACACTCAGCACCATCGTGTATATCAGGAAACCACTGTTATTATTTTTGAAAGGGTGTAATTACTCAGTCAATTTCTACCATAGGATAGCCACTAATGCCAACACTGTGGAGACAATACTTCACGGCAGTGTGGGTCTGTTGACGGCGAGGAGCGGCGGTCATCTAGTATCTCTACAGTGTTATGTTTCTCCAAATGACATCTTTGAGGAGGGAACAGGAGCCCAACTGAACTACACTGATGTCAATAGTAAGAAAACAGTGTCAACAAAAATAGTTGAATATATTTACTTTAAAAAAAAAAAAAAAAGTTTTTATAATTAAGGATATTGGTTAATATCTTCTTTTGTGTTCCACAGTTCCCCGTACTTTAGGTGTGAGTGTGTCGGTGACTGTTGAGGGCACCACATCGGTTTACAAGCTACCCATCGCTCCTCTTATCACAGGATCTCATCCAGTGGACAACAAAGGGTCAGATTTACAAAGAATTAGTTCAATTAAAAATGAAAATTTTCTCTACCAGAGTGTAATCTGGTGTAATTTCTTCAATGGAAGAGCATAATTTTCTTGACCTATGTGGCTTGTGCATTATATACGATAGCTTTGCATGAGAAGTATGTACTTGTTGTTCCACTTGTCTTGTTAATGGTTTATTAACTGTTTATCTAAAGCTTCATTTTTCATTCAAGATATTTCCCCCCCCCCCTCTAGGACTCCATCATTTTCTTCTGTAACAAACTCGAACTGTGTAGATTTGCCAGCATGTTTCTTCCTGAAGATGAATCGCTTGATGCCATTCTCTTTATCATATATAAAAAAAATGGGCAGTGCTACAGGTATGTATATAATCCTGTTTGAAACCGTAGGTGTAGAATTGATCTTAAGTTAGATGTTTTGAAACTAAACGTGGATGACTTTAGTTGACTACTATATCAAAGGGGTTATTATTATTATTAGTTATTATCTTCTGCTATTAAAGGGATAGTTCACCCAAAAAGGAAAATGCTGTCATTAATTACTCACCCTCATGTTGTTCCAAACCCGCAAGACCTCTGTTCATCTTCAGAACACAAATTAACATATTTTGATGAAATCCGATTGCTTTCTGACCGTGCATAGACAGCAATGCAACTACCCATGTTCTAGGCCCAGAAAGGTAAGAAGGACAATTCTGTATTTCACAAATGTATTTCACAAATCTCTGTATAGCAGAGTTATGTTTAATCAGGTCCTGAATTTTGGTGTGGGATTGCACATAGCCTATAGCCTATCACATAGTTTGCATAGTTCCCGCAGTTTTCAAGTTTAAAATGAGGGAAATTCCTGCACACATTTATGATACAATATTTATGTTACAATATCTGAGGGACCGCAGAGCCACGATCACTATGGGAGAGCAAGCCCACTATATAGTGCTGGGGCACACTCATATTACAATAATGCACTATCGTCATTTGCCATTAAAATAATGACAAAAACTGTCTCAAATGAACTATAAAAGCAAGAATAAAGTCATAAAAGCTGCAATCCATTTCTTATTGGTTAAAATGAACAGAGACTATCTCATGTTTTTCCGTAGGTTTTTCACAGGATGAAATTCAGGTCCTGAGTTTAACTGATAATATTGGTTAAATAAATTACAATATTCAGTGCTGTGATGAAATGTTTTCTGCATGGAGTAACGTCATGGCAGTTGCAGCTTGTTCTTATTATTAAAGCAAATAGAAAGCAAATAAGTCTATGGAGGAATATTCAGGGCAATTTTCAAAAGGAATTGCAAATTGTATTTTCAATTGCGTTTTCCATATGTGGATGCATAAATTGTGACAATCTAAATGCAGTTGCAAATCTTGCATTACCATTTGCATTTTCGCACAGTGACTGCCACATTTCAAATGAAAAAGCAAAGTCCATTTGCAACTGTATTTCCCATGTCTTACGAGTTATGAGCCTGTCATATTTAAATAGCAATATTAATTACCACATTTGCTTTTTCACTCTCTCTGTGCCGTGCATGTAACCTGCCAAAACTCAAATGGAATCACAATTCCTTTTGCATTTGAATTTCTGATGTCTACACGGAAAGCTATCAATCAATGTGAGGGGCAGGACTATACTATGGGGCATGTTTGTATTGGGAGGTGATGTCACTCACAGATGACCGTGCAGAATGCTTTGATCAATGGAGGTATTCGGTAAAGGCTCTGCTAAAGGCAGCTGCCAGTCAGTTTGTGCCTGTGTGAACGAACAGACAATCTTCTTGGCATAATACATATATCTGTCTTTTTTACCCCAAATGCGATTATCCCCTGCTAACAGCGGGAGCAACAACGGTACGCACAATAGGTCAATAATCACCCAAACACTTTTCACCCGTCTCAACATCTCTCACTGTTTCTCTCACTCCAATTGATGAAAGTGAGTAAACAGACAGTGCAATTCTACACTTATTACAGTACATTTTATTCCTTTCTTTTAATTCTTTGAACAATGATTGTTTGATTTTTCAAAACACAATGCATAGTCTACTGTTACTATTGTAACAAACGCAACCTTGACAGGGACATTCTAAAAAGCTTGACCTGGCTTAGGCCCCGATCACACCGAACGCGTTTTTTGCAGCGAGAGGCGCCTTTTTTGAATTGTTTTCTGTTGGCAGTGAGCATTCTGCGCACATTTTATGACCCCTGGGCGCCTCGCATTTTCGCCGCCTGCTGCGCCTCGCATTTTGCACCTGAAGTTTTTCAGGCGAAACTTCATTTTTGCCTAAAGTTGATTAAAAAAAAAAATAAAAAAAAAAAGCAACTCTGAGCGGGAAAGCGCCCCATGTCATCGCGTTTTTTTTCCATTGTCCAATCGAATGAATGGAGAGGCGGGCCTTCTGTTGTGGTGACGAAAGTTTACAGTTGCTTAGACAGTCTGTAGACTGCAATAATGGATGAGAGACTTGTGGTGTCTGTTGCGGGTTTTACCCAGAGCTGTATTTTTTAAGGTTTTTGTTAATATGACAGTTTACTTAAAGGTGCAATAGGTGATTGTCTTCAGAAACATTTTTTGTTATGCTGGTTGAAAGTCTCCTCACATCCCGATAGCAATCATTAAGTTAAGTGGTCTAAATGTATTTAGCTGTATTTATATATTCTGTGGAAGGTGTAGGACCAAGAAATGTTTGTCCAATCAAAACGCTCGGTCCGAGCATTTTAATTTGCTTTCCTACCTGCCTGTCAACATATGTATTTGCATACCTCTGTGTACCCGATTCGCGCAGACAGGATACGTCATTAGCGCAATCACAGACAGAGCGAGAATGGCAGACAAACATGAACAACCCGATCTTCCTTCCTGTTATTGTAGTACTTTTACTAACTGTTCTATAAAGCTTTCTCACCGGCGAATGACACATGATGTAGCCCAGCGCTGTTCCCAGTTCCAGTCCTCGCGTCCCCCACTCTGCATATTTTGCATGTCTCAGTTAACACACCTGATTCAGATAACCAGCTAGTTAGAAGTGAGCTACATGCATGAACTGTGTTCCGATTGATATGATCCCTACACAGTGTTCATTGCGCCCTACTCCCTGAGCAGGGGAAATCCGTTGAAGTTTATTTCACTTCGGAACATTCACTCAAGGATTTGCACTGCGCAGCGTCTTCACACACAGGCGAATCTTACTAGAGAAGTGTGAAGTGTGACATAATATACCTCTGTAAATAAATACTATTTAAATTTATGTCTCGCACACTTTAATCCCCTTTGTATGTAACATACGCTCGCTTCGAACTGGAATCATGGCGAGGGCTGGGATTGGGAACCACTGATGTAGCCTATTGTAGTAATGCTGTCTCTGTTATTCGGTCTGTGAGCGTATATGCGTTCAGGGGGCGTGGCTTTGGACGACGATTGCAGGGAGGGTGGGACGTTCGCTTTCAGTGCTATCAGGCTAAAGTTTGCATTTTCCAAGATCTCCTACAGCACCTTTAACAGCAAATTTATTAGACAGCAAGTTGATTAGACTGACAGGACAGTTGATTTGGTGGTTGCCTAGCAACATAAAAAAAACACAGCACACTGCTCTTTTTTTAATAGTCGCCAATAAAGGCAGTGCAGTGCGTCTCATGTTTTCAGAACTAAAAAATGTGTTCGGTGTGATCGGGGCCTTAATGCGAAGATGAGCCCATAATAAGAATGCAGTGTGTTTAATTCCACGTTAAGCATTTACTCCCATAGAATAGCCTACCGTATGGACAACACTTAGCGTGGCTTAATGCATTAAGGAGTGATGTGCTCCCTCTTCTTCCTCCCTATTAAAAAACGGGCTGCAGCATTTTGAACCAGTTGCAAATGTGAAAGGGAAAACTGGTTGATACCAGCATATAATGCATTACAATAATCAAGCCTTGTAGAAACAAAGGCATGAATAGCTGTCTCTAGATCACCAAAAGATAAAAAAGATTTCAATTTACGTAAACCCCTAAGCTGGAAAAAACTAGCACTCACAACAGAGTTTATTTGTTTGTTGAACTTCAACTCTGAATCAAAAACAACACCCAGGTTCTTTACGTGAGTACGGATATTTGGTTGCAAGGGTCCTAAACTAGAGGACAGGGCGTTAACCAAATGAGGGGAGCCAAATAGAATGACTTCAGTCTTGTTCTCATTTAACTGAAGAAAATTATCACCCATCCAGCTTTTGATGTCATTTACGCAAGCAAACAACGCTGATAAGGACTTAGAACCAGGTTTGATTGACATGTACAACTGGGTATCATCCGCATAAATGTGATATGGGACCTTGTGAAACTCAAAAATGTAGCGAAGGGGGAGCATATATAAAGCAAACAAAATAGGGCCCAAGATGGAGCCCTGCGGCACTCCACCAGTAACAGAAGCAGTTGATGAATAAGACTGACCTAACTCCACAGAGAAACTCCTTGCAGTAAAATAGGATTCAAACCAAGCTAAGGCTGAATCACAAATACCAACCTCGGTTTTTAACCTGTTTAAAAGAATATTGTGATCTACTGTGTCGAAAGCCGCACTTAAATCCAACAGTACCAAAACTGCACAATTTCCAGAATCCACAAATAATAACAAGTCATTCACCACTCTTAACAAAGCAGATTCAGTACTATGCTTAGATCTAAAACCTGACTGAAAGGGATCCAATATGTTATTCTCAATTAAGTAAGGTGATAACTGATTCAAAACAGCTTTCTCCAATACTTTGGACAGGAATGGCAATTTCGAGATAGGTCTATAATTGTTAAAATCAGCTGGATCCAGATTTACTTTCTTAAGCAGCGGATGAACCACTGCATGTTTAAAATAGGATGGAACTAAATTTGTCTGTAAGGAACTGTTGATAACGGAAATAATATTCGGTGCAACTGCATCCATCACTTCCTTTAATAGCGACGTTGGTATAATATCAAGAGAGCAAGTGTTTGATCTTAAACTAGACACTATATTCAACAACTCAGCGTGCGAGATGGGATAAAAATTTGAAAATTTAGCTAAACTCGTAGGTAAATACCAAACCTTCTGGGACGGATTCCTAACAATCTTCGATTTAATGCAAGCAATTTTATTTATAAAAAAGCTGCAGAACTTCTCACACAACTCTGGGCCATGACTAGTACCGATCCCGGAGGGAGGATTTAATACAGAGTTGATGGTAGAAAACAAAAGCTTAGGACAATGAGAATATCTCATGATTCCCGTGGTCTTGTCCCGATGGAGCATTTTAATTTATAATTTAATGTATTTGTTATATTTGTGTTTTATTCATTATTTGAAGTTTTTCATTTATATGATTTATTCTTTTGATATAATTGTAATGTATAGTTTAATGCATTTATTGTTTCTCTGTCTATTTTTATAATATATATTTATAAAATATTTAAGGACAAGCAAATGAGCTCATAATAAGAACGCAATGCGTTTAACGCGTTAAGCATTTTACCCATAGAAAACCGTTACGTATTATAATTTATTAATAATGTGTTTACTGAGTTTGGTCTTTAAAAAAACTCTCTTAACGCATTAAGCAACGTTAAGCGTTTTACAATGCCCCTTAGAGGCGCAAATGATTGACAGATGACCATGCGCTCTTATACTGTATCTTGTGCAAGGACGTGCACAGATATTTTGAGGGGAAGGGGCTCAAGTAGAAAAAAAGGACACTTCTCATATTTGTTTCAATTTTTTTTTTCTAAACAAAACGTTATATATATTAACACAACTTTGACTGAATTACCAATTTATTTTAATTCCCTCACACTCACCTAATTGTTTCATGTTGTTTCATTTTTCAACAGATGTCTACAAAATAATCAGTTCACATAGAGACCATGGTCTTCTTTAGCAGTCACTAATTTTATTAACTAAGCCACAATGTGCATGTTTTCTATGCTACTAGTTTCAAGTATATATTTAGAATAATGACTGCACAAAGGAGAGGGACATATTTTCACTAATTATTTGTTTATTTTGCACAAGACAGTAAATTGGTTTAATTCTTTTGGTGTTATTGTAGGCCTGATATAATAATGAGCAAGATTCATTTTTAATGAGCCAAAAAGAATGCACATCACACCTCTGTTTATCAATTTGCACTGGCTACCAAAAGCTGCTTGCATAAAATTCAAGGCATTAATGTTTGCCTACAAAACCACCACTGGCATGGCACCCCTTTACCTAAATTCATTACTTCAGACTTATGTGTCCTCTAGAAGTTTGCATTCTGCAAGTGAACGTCGCTTTATCGTGCCATCCCAAAGAGGCACAAAATCACTTTCACAGACTTTTAAATTAAATGTTCCCTCCTGGTGGAATGACCTGCCCAACTCAATCCGAGCAGCTGAGTCCTTAGCTATCTTCAAGAATTGGCTAAAAACTCATCTCTTCCACCTTTATTTGACCCTCTAACTCTAGCACTCTCTATTCTAATTCTATTCTTATAAATAAAAAAATAAAAAAACTAATCTTCTAATCTTTTTCTAATCTTTTTCTACCTGTTTGTTTTCTTTTTATTTATTATACAATTAACAAAAGCAAAAAAGGCCTCTAACACTAGCTTGCTCTATTCTTTTTCTATTCTATCTGTTTTCTTTTTATTTATTATATAATTTAAAAAACTCTACTGCGTTAAGCTAACTGAGACTTGTTATAGCACTTGCATATAATTGCTCTTTTGTTGATTTTGATTGCTTCCACTGTCCTCATTTGTAGTGATCGACCGATATTGATTTTTTTTTTTATTACGATACCGATACCAGTTATTTGCATGTTTATGTGCCCGATAACCGATATGCAGAACCAATATTTATTTACTGTTATAAAGTAAATTAAAGACTGAGTGAAGTAAGTACATACTTCACTTTGGTTTTTCCTCCTTTCAGTCATCTTAAAAAAAAAATGTTTTGAGAATTAGCAGTCTTTCATGATAAATTTAATCTTCATATTACAACAATAATAATAAAAAAAAACATATTTATAAAAAAGAATCAGCAGCAACACTAATATTAACAATAAGCAAAATAAATGTAGAATGTCTAATGTTTTCAAATGGAGAAAATAAAGGACAGGAGTCATATCAACTTCATTTTAAACTACAGTATTAGTAGGTTTATAAGCTGTTTAATAGGCTAAAGAGTGAAGAATAATTCACTGGATAATGTTAATTCACTGAATAATATTCTTTGGAATATTGGAATATAACGAAACATTGTATTTTATTGCATTTCTCAACTGGCATGTTATATCAGAATTATTAATAATGTTTTTGTCGTTCTAGAATATAGATTATGAAATGCCTGCTGACAGCGCAGTTTATGCATTTACACGGAACTATAGGCTACTCAAACTGCGATCGATCGCGGAGATAATAAATAATCAATTTCCATAGAGTTGTATTTATTTAGATGTTTATTAGGGAAATAATGGTTATATAGTAAATGTTAATATAATTTAGCGTGTTTTAAACAAGTGAATCTTCTTAAAAGTTACATGTGGTGGCCGTGCTGGAGCATTTCCTGAGCATCAACCAGGTGAGTGCACAGCAATATGAAAGCAGCTTCACGAGACTAATGATGAGCATATAGACAACAGAGAGAGAATTAGATTCAGCGCTTTTATTTCCAACATGCGCTCTTTCATGGCTGCGTATTATTTAATTCAGGCGAAGTTATGTCATTTTTGGGACAGACTGACGGATTATCTTATGTGACTCTTTGAGTTTGTCTCTATTTCTTATAAGACAAGCTGCATAAATTAGGCCTACAAATCAGGCATTTATGTAAAGCATGTAATTTGTGCATTTATGGCTGAAACATTAAATAAAGTTGACTAACTACAGCAAATCAAGTACCTGTGCACGCTGTTGTTGTCTCGTCTCCCCTCAGACGCGCTGCAATGGCTATCCTGCGCGCAATTCTCAAAACTCCCACAAGATAGCGCTGTTTACCTGTGAATCCGATATTACAAAACCGATAACAGATTATGGAAAAATGCTTAAATATCGGGAAAAATATTGGTAAATCTATATATCGGTCAATCTCTACTCATTTGTAAGTCGCTTTGGATAAAAGTGTCTGCTAAATGACTAAATGTAAATGTAATATACAGGTGCTGGTCATATAATTAGAATATCATCAAAAAGTTGATTTATTTCACTAATTCCATTCAAAAAGTGAAACTTGTATATTATATTCATTCATTACACACAGACTGATATATTTCAAATGTTTATTTCTTTTAATTTTGATGATTAGAGCTTACAGCTCATGAAAGTCAAAAATCAGTATCTCAAAATATTAGAATATTACTTAAGACCAATACAAAGAAAGGATTTTTAGAAATCTTGGCCAACTGAAAAGTATGAGCATGTACAGCACTCAATACTTAGTTGGGGCTCCTTTTGCCTGAATTACTGCAGCAATACGGTGTGGCATGGAGTCGATCAGTCTGTGGCACTGCTCAGGTGTTATGAGAGCCCAGGTTGCTCTGATAGTGGCCTTCAGCTCATCTGCATTGTTGGGTCTGGTGTCTCTCATCTTCCTCTTGACAATACCCCATAGATTCTCAGGTCAGGCGAGTTTGCTGGCCAATCAAGCACAGTAACACTATGGTCATTGAACCAGCTTTTGGTACCTTTGGCAGTGTGGGCAGGTGCCAAGTCCTGCTGGAAAATGAAATCAGCATCTCCATTAAGCTTGTCAACAGAAGGAAGCATGAAGTGCTCTAAAATTTCCTGGTATACGACTGCATTGACTGTGGACATCAGAAAACACAGTGGACCAACAACAGCAGATGACATGGCAGCCCAAATCATCACTGACTGTGGAAACTTCACACTGGACTTCAAGCAACATGGATTCTGTGCCTCTCCACGCTTCCTCCAGACTCTGGGACCTTGATTTCCAAATGAAATGTAAAATTTACTTTCATCTGAAAAGAGGACTTTGGACCACTGAGCAACAGTCCAGTTCTTTTTCTCCACAGCCCAGTTAAGATGCTTCTGACGTTGTCTCTGGTTCAGAAGTGGCTTGTTAGCCCTTTTCCTGAAGACGTCTGAGCATGGTGACTCTTGATGCACTGACTCCAGCTTCAGTTCTCTCCTTGTGAAGCTCTCCCAAGTCTTTGAATCAGCTTTGCTTGACTGTATTCTCAAGCTTGCGGTCATCCCTGTTGCTTGTGCACCTTTTCCTACCCACATTCTTCCTTCCAGTCAACTTTGCATTTAATATGCTTTGATACAGCACTCTGTAAACAGCCACACCTTTCAGTAATGACCCTCTGTGACTTACCCTCTTTGTGGAGGGTGTCAATGTTCGTCTTCTGGATCATTGCCAAGTCAGCAGTCTTCCCCATTATAGTGGTTTCAAAGAACAAGAGATACCCAGAATTTATACTGTAGGGATGGTCATTTATTCAAACTCAAATGTAAATATTCTAATATTTTGAGATACTGATTTTTGACTTTCATGAGCTGTAAGCTCTAATCATCAAAATTAAAAGAAATAAACATTTGAAATATATCAGTCTGTGTGTAATGAATGAATATAATATACAAGTTTCACTTTTTGAATGGTATTAGTGAAATAAATCAACTTAATAGATAAACTTTTTGATGATATTCTAATTATATGACCAGCACCTGTATATGCCCATGATAGCCTATATTGCCTTAGCTAAACTTTAGCTAACTTATTACATGGTAGCTCATGAGTCATGGATGTTAGCAAGACAAATTAACTATATTTGCCTTTTAGATAATTACCTGTAAATTTGAAGCACAGGTGACTTAGTCTTTTGTTCATCACCACTCACCACACAGGGTTGCCAGGTTTTCACAGCAAAACCCGCCCAATTGCTCCTCGAAACTAGCCCAAAACTAGACTAATCACATTTTGAGGGGAGTCCCCCGGTAAAATACCCGGAGGGTAAAATACACTTTTTGGCAGGGGTTCCCCTGGTACATTTCGCACTCCAAGGGCTAAAAAACATGTTATTGGGGTCGCTTCAACCCGCGGCAACAGTGTTAAAGTAGCCCACTTGGCAATACTGCCTCCACACCAAGACAAACACAACCGGAAAGGGAAGGAGGGCTTCACTTCTGCGGCTCTCTCTGCCTGTCTGTGACTGTGATGTGCCAATCAATGTGCGCTACGCTACACTGCTGTGCGCTGCGCGGCGACACAGAGGGGAGACCGGCATCGGAACGCGACTGTCTCAACACATGCCTCACAGGTGTGGCATATCAAGATGCTGATTAGACAGCATGATTATTGCACAGGTGTGCCTTAGGCTGGCCACAATAAAAGGCCACTCTAAAATGTGCAGTTTTATCACACAGCACAATGCCACAGATGCGCAAGTTTTGAAGGAGTGTGCAATTGGCATTCTGACTGCAGCAATGTCCACCAGAGCTGTTGCCCGTGAATTGAATGTTCATTTCTCTACCATAAGCCGTCTCCAAAGGCGTTTCAGAGAATTTGGCAGTACATCCAACCGTCCTCACAACCGCAGACCACGTGTAACCACACCAGCCCAGGACCTCCACATCCAGCATCTTCACGTCCAAGATCGTCTGAGACCAGCCACCCGGACAGCTGCTGCAACAATTGGTTTGCATAACCAAAGAATTTCTGCACAAACTGTCAGAAACCATCTCCGGGAAGCTCATCTGCATGCTCGTCGTCCTCATCAGGTCTTGACCTGACTGCAGTTCGTCGTCATCGTAACCGACTTGAGTGGGCAAATTCTCACATTCAATGGCGTCTGGCACTTTGGAGAGGTGTTCTCTTCACGGATGAATCTGTACACGTAAGATGGCAGACAGCGTGTATGGCGTCGTGTGGGTGAGTGTTTTGCTGATGTCAACGTTGTGGATCGAGTGGCCCGTGGTCGCGGTGGGGTTATGGTATGGGCAGGCGTATGTTATGGACAACAAACACAGGTGGATTTTACTGATGGCATTTTGAATGCACAGAGATACCGTGACGAGATCCTGAGGTCCATTGTTGTGCCATTCATCCACGACCATCACCTCATGTTGCAGCATGATAATGCACGGCCCCATGTTGCAAGGATGTGTACAAAATTCCTGGAAGCTGAAAACATCCCAGTTCTTGAGTGGCCAGCATACTCACCATGTCACCCATTGAGCATGTTTGGGATGCTCTGGACCGTGTCACCCATTGAGCATGTTTGGGACGCTCTGGATCGGCGTATACGACAGCGTGTTCCAATTACTGCCAATATCCAGCAACTTCACACAGCCATTGAAGAGGAGTGGACCAACATTCCACAGGCCACAATCAACAACAATTCAGTCAAACGTATGCTACAGGTCAGTACTGTGCTACGGTAAAGTTCAAAATAAATAATGTTAAACATAACTGTAACAAGGTTCAATATGATGAAGAACGAGGAAGTCAGGGGTGGCGAGTAAACCAGTTTATTACTCATAAAAAATAATCCACAAAACCAAAATCAAATGCTGTCGGGCTCTCTGCCTCCACAGTCTCTGCAGCACACAATACACAGTGCTCAGTCTCCACTGTCATTCAGTCTCTCTCTCCCTCTCCCAGGTCTGCGAGTTGCTTTTCACCCGTCTCTCCCCCCAATCACTGGAATTAAATGCAGGTGTTAGTCATCATTCACTTGACCTCCTTATCCCCGCTCGTCTCTGCACCCGCTCTCCCGCTGCAGCCTGCAATAGCCTTTCCCGTCCCAGGAGGTAATAACGGAGGGTGAGGACGGCCCACCGAATGGCCAAGCACTCTTTTTCAATGGTGCTGTATGTGGTCTCCCTCTTCGAGAGCTTCTGACTCAGATACAGCACCAGCCACTCCTCTCCTGCGACCACCTGGGACAGGACAGCACCCAGCCCCCTGTCCGACGCGTCCGTCTGCAACAAAAAAGGGAGACCAAAGTTAGGAGAGTGTAAGAGCGGCCCGCCGCACAGGGCAGCCTTTACCTTGGTTGTGGCCTGTTGGCACAGCTCCGTCCACTGGACCGGATCTGGGGTCTCCTTTTTAGTGAGATCAGTCAGCAGGCTGGTGAGCTCCGAATAATTAGGAATAAACCTTCTATAATATCCCGCCAACCCCAGGAACTGCCTCACCTCCTTTTTGGTCTTGGGACTCGGGCAGGCCACAATCGCAGCTGTCTTATCAATTTGGGGACGCACCTGCCCATGTCCCAAGTGGAAGCCCAGATACCGTACCTCCACACGCCCAATTGCACACTTCCGCAAGTTCGTTGTGAGTCCAGCCACCCTCAGTGATCTCAGGACAGCGTGCAGATGTTCCATATGCCGCTGCCAATGATTAATGATACTGTGTATAATGATGTCGTCGAGATCAGCGGCGTAGGCACTATGTGGCCGGAGGATTCTGTCCATGAGCCGCTCAAAGGTGGCGGGAGCCCCGAACAAGCCGAACGGAAGCGTAGTAAATTGGTGTATTATGAGTTTGTCTGTCCTGAGCCTGGAGCAAATTCTCCATAGAGAGCCGCCCCAATGTGTGGAGTTTTTGAAGGCCCCTCCTCCCAAGCCTCTCTAATGACGTCAAGCACCCCCCGGGGCTGACGACCATAGAGAAGCTCGAATGGGGAAAACCCAGTGGAGGCTTGCGGAACCTCCCGCACTGCAAACAACAGGGGTTCGAGCCCTTCTGTTGCATAATCCACCAGCACTAATGAAAAAAAGATGTCCACGTGCTGAACGTTCTTATGGCCCGATGAGGTCCATACCAATTATCTCGAAGGGGGCCTCTACCAGGGGTAATGGGCACAAGGGCGCTTTTGAGGGGGCCAGCGGATTAACCAGCTGACATTCACGACATGCCGCACACCACCGGCGGACGTTCTCGTGATTGCCCGGCCAAAAGAATCGGGCCATGAGACGCTCACGTGTCTTTGCTTCCCCCAAGTGGCCTGCCATGGGACTACAATGAGCCGCCTGGAAAAGCATTTCTCAACAGCTTTTTGGGACTAACAATTGGGTTGTATTTCCTTTTACCTGGGTATCATGGCGCCCCGCCTTTGGCCATCTTCAAGGGAAAAATAGGGATAGGAGAGCGGCTGATCAGGCTGGAGAAGCTGTTCGTTGATGGAGCAGACCCGGTCATACGCGTTTTTGAGCATCTCATCACGAGACTGCTCCAGAGGAAAGTCATCCACCTCAGGGGGCTTTAGCTCCTCCCTAGCTCTCGTTTCCTCCGAGCCAGTCAGTGAAGGTCCTGAAACCGCATCTCCAGTCTGGGCCACCGCTTGTCGGTTTCCCCGCCCCATCTCCCAAGAAGCATCCGCACACCAAATCCCCAATAATTGAGTAAATGCTGGCCATAAAATGACAGGTAATAATAGATTATGACGGAATTTTTACGACCCTGTCATTTTGAAAGTGAAAGTGAAAGTGACGTGACATGTGGCCAAGTATGGTGACCCATACTCGGAATTTGTGCTCTGCATTTAACCCATCCAAAGTGCACACACACAGCAGTGAACACACACACGGAGCAGTGGGCAGCCATTTAGTTGGGGGTTCGGTGCCTTGCTCAAGGGCACCTCAGTCGTGGTACTGAAGTCGTGGAAGAGAGCACATTCACTCCCCCCACCTACAATTCCTGCCGGACCTGAGACTCGAACTCGCAACCTTTGGATTACGAGTCCGACTCTCTAACCATTAGGCCACGACTTCCCCAAATGTGATGTGTTAAAGCAACCTCTGGTATTATGTATTGTGCCAAGAAGGTTGTCTGTTTGTTCACACAGGCACGAACTGATTGGCAGCTGCCTTTAGCGGAGCCTTTACCTCCAATGATTCGGCACGGTCGTCTGTGAGTGACGTCACCTCTCAATACAAACATGCCCCATAGTATAGTCCTGCCCCTCACATTGATTGACAGCTTTCTGTGTAGACATCAGAACTTGGCAGGTTACATGCATGATGCAGAGAGAGTGAAAAAGCAAATGTGGTAATTAATATTACTATTTAAATATGACAGGCTCATAACTCGTAAGATATGGGAAATACAGTTGCAAATGGACTTTGCTTTTTCATTTGAAATGTGGCAGTCACTGTGTGTACGCGAAAGCGAAAATGCAAACGGTAATGCAAGATTTGCAATTGCATTTGGATTGTCACAATTTATGCGTCCACATATGGAAAACGCAACTGAAAATACAATTTGCAATTTCTTTCGAAAAAAGACCTGAATATTCTTCCATACAAGTCACATTAATTGTCATTTATTTATTATTGTTCTTGTAAAATAATGGAACATTATAGGTCATGAATATTGTCTCAAAGGTCATGGAAAAGTCATGAACATTTATTGGTACAAATGTGTACGAACCCTTTCAGAATTTTAATTTTTGGGTGAGCTGTCCCATTAATTTGTCTAAATCAGTGGTTTTCAATTCCACTCCTGTGGTACCACTGCTCTGCACATTTTGTATGTCTCTTTTAATTGAGAACCATTGGTCTAAATGTCAAAATGAAAATAATTAGGTATATCAGACATTTTTATTTAAGTGTGAGCTAGTAATGTAAGCTTTGCTAGTGTTTATACAAGACCACATAAATTTAGTTCTACCTCTCTATTTTTTTATTTTATTTTTATTTTTTTTTATAGGTATCCCTGTTTTTGAGACAGCGCCCACCTTGTTCCCACTATATGATCTCATCATTAAGAGCCAACTGCACGAGGAGGGAGAGGCCAGTCCTCCTGTTTTGGCCAAATCAATGCGTTTTTATGCAGTGAGTATTAGACATTTTGACAACATTTTGTTAGACAATATTAGATAACATTTAAATTTTTTGTTTTTAAAGTTACAGTTTGTTGATTCATCTATCTTTCTCTCTGTCTCTCAATAGATAGATAGGTAGGTAGACAGTTTTTATTTAGTTTTCAAATAGTGTCCTTATTGACACATTTTTAGACCAGGTCAAACAAAGGTTTTAGTGAGCCAAAATTGGTGAGCAAATGAGTTCATGTCCATATGCATTTGACAACTACCCATATATTCTTAACAGAACATGATTCCTCTATTAATAATAATAAATAATAAACCACAGTCTATTAAAACAGCATATCATTATGACTATGTCCATCTGATTCTCTGAATATTTTGCCTTTCTTTCTGATTAGTCTTTACCAGGACAGCAGCATTGCTATTTCCTAAATGGTGATGCTCCAGTGCAGGATGGGAGGTCTCTTCAAGGAGCTTATGTTTCCAAGATTCCTTTCAGACATCCTGCTCAGGTGCCTGCTCTTCTCGACATTATAAGACACCAGGCTGCTTACAACATGCTGATTGGTAGCTGCGTCAAAAAAACTTACATTAAGGAAGGTGGGTGTGTTGTCTTTCATAATAATTATGTCTATAGGAGTTGGTAGATTAGTAAAAATGCTTTTGCCAGTACTTGATGGAACTTTAAGATTTACTGAAAATGCACTACCTAAAGAGGAAAATATGATTGCATTGCAAAATATGGTTGCATAAGCAATTAATTATTCTGACAATTATTTATTTAATATTGTTTGGTATTATATTTTAGTATTACTAGTATTTAGTATTAGCAACAAAAATGCTTAGTAACTTTATAAGACTGCAAAAAGTGTACTAGAAATACCAAAAAATATCAAGCTGTACATTTGAACAATGCACATCATTTTACATTTTTAGCAGATACTCCTGGACTGCTGCAGTTTGAAGTGTGCCCACTAACTGACTCAAGCTTTAGTGTGTCTTTTCAACACCCTGTAAATGAATCACTTGTCTGTGGTAAGGAAACCACACTTTACATTTTAGTGTTGTTTTACAGTGTCAACTAACATAAGTGTGAGCTTAAGTTACCATAATTTTGCCTGATCTGATGTCTGACTCAGTCTGTTTTTCTCTCAGTGGTGATGGAGGTGATTGACTCGAGACAGGTAGCCTGTAAACTCTACAAGGGTTTATCTGATGCTTTGATCTGCACTGATGACTTCATTACCAAAGTAGTCCAGAGGTATTTATAACAGATGACAGATGCTTATCTTGAAGACTTTTTGCATTTGTACTATATATGTATGTATGTATGTATGTGTGTGTATATGTATGTATGTGTACAGATGCTGGTCATATAATTAGAATATCATCCAAAACATGATTTATTTCACTAATTCCATTCAAAAAGTGAAACTTGTATATTATATTCATTCATTACACACAGACTGATATATTTCAAATGATTATTTCTTTTAATTTTGATGATTATAACTGACAACTAAGGGAAATCCCAAATTCAGCATCTCAGAAAATTAGAATATTGTGAAAAGGTTCAATATTGAAGACACCTGATGCCACACTCTAATCAGCTAATTAAATTATAAATTAAAAAGCTCCATCAGGACAAGACCACGGGAATCAGATAAGGCCTTTACACATTCTGACTTGGCTGCGGTTGGAATTGAACTGCGGGTTTCGTCTGGCCAGAGGAGAACTGGCCTCCCGACCCCGACTGGTTTCTCCCAAGGTTTTTTTTTTCTCCATTCTGTCACAGAGGGAGTTTTGGTTCCTTGCCGCTGTTGCCTCTGGCTTGCTCAGTTGGGGACACTTAATTTCTAGCGATTATCATCAATTTGATTGCACAGATACTATTTAAACTAAACTGAGCTAGACAATGACATCTCTGAATTCAATAATGAAATGCCTTTAACTGAAAATTGAGTGTTTAATCTTATTATACATTACTGACACTCTATCCTCCAATTTGATACTGTTAAGTACTTTGACACAATCTGTATTGTTAAAAGTGCTATATAAATAAAGGTGACTTGACTTGACTTGACTTGACGGAGCTCACTTCTAACGAGCTGGTTATCTGAACCGAGTGTTTTAACTAAGCGAGACATGCGCGAGGACTGCAATTGGGAACTTCTGGGCTACATCATGGTGAGAAAACTTTATAGTACAGTTAGTAAAAGTACTACAATACCAGGAAGGAAGATTGGGTTGTTGATGTTTGCCTGCAATTCTTGCTCTGTACGCACAGCGTGCGTGAATGCGCTGATGACGTATCCTGTCTGCGTGAACAGGGTGTGCAGAGGTATGCAAATACATACGTTGACAGGCAGGTAGGAAAAACAATTAAAACGCTCGGACCGAGCGTTTTGATTGGACGAACATTTCTTGGTCCTACACCTTCCACAGAATATATAAATGATTGCTATCAGGATGTGAAGAGACTTTCAACCAGAATAACAAAAAATGTTTCTGAAGACAATCACCAATGGCACCTTTAAATGTGGTTGAGATTGCAGCATAATCTTGGTTAAAAGATTAACTTTTTGATAATAATAAATCTTGGTTATCTTGGCTGTGTGATGTTCTCAGCGAACATCGTTCTAAACTCAGGGCTGCTGAAAGGTTATGGCACAAATCAAAAAATCCTACTGACCTTAATGTGTATCATCTCTTCCTTCTCTGCTAATGTCTCCACTGCTAAAAGGACATACTAACATAAAAATTAACAATTCGTCTAACTCTCGAATGCTCTTTAAAACATTTTCCTCCCTTCTTTGTCCCCCTCATTCATCAACTCTCACAGCTGATGACTTTGTGCACTGATGGTTTTAATTTTATTAATGAAGAATGTGGCAGTTTTCCACACCACAATCTGTCAAGCACATCTTACCAGCAAACATACACTCATTCACATCCTTCTCTTCACTCTCTGAGGCAGAAGTCTCCAAACTAATCCTTTCTAATCATCCTACTACTTGTCCGCTTAATCCTATTCCATCTCATCTCCTTCAAGCCATTTCTTCTGCAGTTGTACCTGCACTCACTCACATCATTAACACATCCCTTCACACTGGTGTTTTTCCTTCAGCATTTAGACAGGCTTGTATAACCCCACTGCTTAAGAAACCCACCCTTAACCCAACTACAGACCGGTTTCCCTTCTTCCTTTCATTGCAAAAACACAACGAGCTGTGTTCAACCAAGCCTCTGCCTTTCTCACACAGAACAACCTCCTGGACAGCAACCAGTCTGGTTTCAGAAGTGGACATTCAACTGAGACTGCCTTGCTCTCAGTTGTTGAAGCCCTAAGACTGGCAAGAGCGGATTACAAATCTTCAATACTTATCTTGCTGGATCTGTCCGCTGCTTTTGACACGGTTAACCACCGGATCCTCCTGTTAACCCTATTGGCAAAGGACATCTCAGGAACCGCACTCCAGTGGTTTGAGTCTTACCCAGTGTTCGAATTGAGGGGGAGGGGGAGGGGGAGAGCAGCGTTGCTCATCTGCAACAAAGTGCAGATGTATGTACGATGTAAGAGATTAATTTATCATACAGTGTATATAATTTCATATAGTTAATCAATATCACTCAAAGAGTGCCGTTTTTTCGCAAAAATAACTAATTTGATATTGATTTTATACAACAATTCAATAAACAATGAATCAATATTAAGAGACTTAACGTTTTAGACAACACTGCCTATTTCTGCTCTATTTCACCAACAAAAATGGTTCCAAACACAGCCACAGCGCTGTTTTGCGTCTCTGAGCAACATGACGATGTTTTGTTCCTGAATGAATTAACCGTTTAAATGAGCAATGATTCACTTATTTAATAGTGACTTGCTGCCACCTACTGGCAGTTTTAATTTCACATTTAAAGTGTATTTTCATTTTTTTTAAATAAATTCTAATATCAGTATTCAACGTTTTAGGATTAAAATATTAAAACATTATTTATGCATTTAGTACTGCAGGTTAAAGCACCCCGTCCCTCTAAGCTGCATTCTACATACATCTAAATGCCACTTCAGATGCAGCTTTTGTGTTTCCTCTGCATTGCAAAGATGAATTTTGTTAATAATGATTTTATTTGTTTGGTAACAGCCCCAAATATCTTATTATTCTATCTTATTGACCTATTGAATAAATATAAGAATTTGACACAAAAGATAATGCACACTTCTAGAAAAAAATGGCTTTATAAAGGTAAAAATGCCCATAAGGGTAAAAAATCTCTTTAAACTTGTTGGAAAAGGTTAATTTCTATCACACCTGTGAACTGACCACACAGAATATGAAGAATATCAAAAACTGCAGGAGTCAGTTGTCTAAGGCAGTCCTGCAGCGCAACACACTCAGCAAAATATCGTCAATAAAATCCCAGAAAATATCAAGATATAATTTTTTTTGTCAAATGTCGCACACCCCTAGGCTAGATATGTAATTCTTCTTTGCTTATTGATTGTTTGGCACACCTAATTCACTGATCATCGTAAAATAAGCTTTTATCTGTGGGCTTTGACACAATTCGAACACTGGTCTTACCTCTCAGATAGGTCCTTCAAAGTATCTTGGAGAAGTGAGGTGTCCAAGTCTCAGCATCTAACTACTGGGGTGCCTCAGGTCCCAGTTCTTGGACCACTTCTCAGTTCTTAGACTCTTCTCTGTCTACATGGCATCACTAGGTTCTGTCATGCAGAAACATGGCTTTTCATATCACTGCTATGCTGATGACACTCAACTCTACCTCTCATTCCATCCTGATGATCCAACGATAGCTGCTCGCACTTCAGCTTGTCTAACAGACATTTCTTGCTGGATGAAGTACCACCACCTTCAACTCAACATTGCCAAGACAGAACTGCTTGTGGTTCCAGCAAACCCATCATTTCATCACAATTTCACCATCCAGTTAGGCACATCAACCATAACTCCTTCAAAAACAGCCAAAAACCTTGGAGTTATGATTGATGATCAGCTGACTTTCTCAGATTGCATTGCTAAAACTACCTGGTCCTGCAGGTTTGCTTTATTCTGTTGAATAAAGCAAACCTGCAGGACCGGGTAGTTTTCAAGAAGATCAGACCCTTCCTTTCAGAACATACTTCACAACTCTAAACTAAACTGAGCTAGACAATGACATCTCTGAATTCAATAATGAAATGCCTTTAACTGAAAATTGAAAATTGAGTGTTTAATCTTATCATTATACATTACTGACACTCTATCCTCCAATTTGATACTGTTAAGTGCTTTGACACAATCTGTATTGTAAAAGCGCTATATAAAATAAAGGTGACTCTTTGTTCAAGCTCTTGTTCTGTCCAGGCTGGACTATTGCAATGCTCTCTTAGCAGGTCTTCCAGCCAGTTCTATCAAACCTTTACAAATAACGCGGCAGCAAGATTAATATTTAATGAGCCGAAAAGAATGCACGTCACACCTCTGTTTATCAATTTGCGCTGGCTACCAATAGCTGCTCGCATAAAATTCAAGGCATTGATGTTTGCCTACAAAACCACCACTGGCTCTGAACCCCTTTACCCTAAATTCATTACTTCAGACTTATGTGTCCTCTAGAAGCATGCGTTCTGCAAGTGAACAGCACATTATTGTGCCATCCCAAAGAGGCACAAAATCACTTTCACAGACTTTCATTAAATGTTCCCTCCTGGTGGAATGACCTGCCCAACTCAATCCGAGCAGCTTCAAGCATCGGCTAAAAACTCATCTCTTCCATCTTTTTGATCATCAAACACTAGCACTATCTATTCTAATTCTGTTCTTTAAAAAAAAAAAAAAAGATTTGCACTCTATTCATTTACTAACTGCTTGTGTTCTTTAAAAAAAAAAAAAAAAAAAAAAGGAAGGAAGAAAAAAACTAACACTAGCTTCTCTATTCTTTTTGTATTCTGTTTTATTTTTATTTATTATACAGTTAACAAAAAACAAAAAAGGCCTCTAACACTAGCTAGCTTGCTCTATGCACACAGCACACTACTTACTGCAGGGCTATTGAGGCCACATACCCTACATGCACTCTACATTCCTCCATAACATGCACAGACCATTTCTTGAATCCTGCACACAAAATATCAAAAGCCTTGTTCAGACTGTCATCGGATTTGGGCTGACAGTCTGAACGAGGCTTAAATGTTCATCTTGGTGAGTATTCATGTAAATTACATAAATATTACAAAAATATGTTTAAAACTTCCTTGTGCTGTAAACGACTGTACAACTAAATTATACTACTGTAAAAACAAATACACTGACTGAGCAAACATTTAGGTGAGATAATAATAGATAAAAATAAATAAATAAATAAAATGTCTAAAATGACCCTCCTCCACACGCAATGCCCCTAGTTCCCTAAAGGGGGAATGAATAGTCTTAAGCTTTGACTTAAAGGTGCTGTATGTAGGATTTTGACTCTACTAAAGCATAAAAATACCATAATATGTTTACAGATATTTAAGAAACCTGTTAAGTTAACATACTTGTGTATCTGAAAAACAATGCTACAGTCAGTTATTCTCCTTTGAAAATGTGTGTTCCGGCCCGGAATGTCTGTGTTTGTTATGGTTTGTGATACCCGCCCATTGCCAGTTTACCCAACTGTATTTCGGCACCGCGGGTTGCCAGTTGGCGGAAAACACAGCGTATTTAATTACATGCAACCTGCGTGTGCGTCACGTCTGAGGAGGAGGGGCCGGGTGAAAAAAAACGTCTCCAATATTTTGAATTTGGACTGCAATACATAGTTCAACCGCTAGGTGTTAATACTACATACAGCACATTTAAGTGTCAAAAAATTCTTAGTAAAAAGTAGGACTTTTCTAAGAGTAGGAGACTTTTATAAAGAAGCTAAAAGCAACTTTCAGTAAAGTATAAGACTGATTCTTAAGTGTTGATTGAGGTGACACTTAAGTGTAAACTAAGGACTACAATGATGTCAACACAAAATGGCTGACCTCGACCTCTGAATCAGCCAATAGTGAGCCTGCTCATGTAAAGTCACAGCAGCACAACACCAATCATTAATGTAACTACATTAAAATAATTTAAGACATTGAAATATTTTAATATTTAAATGTATCTTTTTAAAGGCTTTGCATTGTGCAAAATTATCACAAATTATTACTGATGCTTTATTTTCTATTGGTATGTCTTCTTGTTTACAGTTGGAGCAATGATATGAACATGAGTTCCATCAATGGCTCCAACAATTCCAGGAAAGCCCACAATCCTCAAAAAAAGTGGCTTGTTTTTGCAATATGATTTGGCGGTCAGTTGGAAAGTCAATAAACTGCCATATGGTAGTGGCCAAAAGTGATGTCCGGCCTAGGAAATTTGACATCTTCACCTTTAATTAATTTAAAAAAAAAAAAGTTCAAGATTTTTTTAAGCATATTGCATAGTTGTTTAGAGTCAGTTGTTTTATTTGTGATAATAATGCAATGAAACATGTCAAATTGTGCGGTCATAATTTTCAGCCATGCTGTCATACAAAGAAATTATGAACACATACAAAAACAAGAGGACCAATGAAATGTTAATAACTTATATTGTAGTTAGTATGCCAATGTTGCCAATTTAGTGATTTTATCTCTAGATTTAGTGACTTTCTCACCCCTTTAGAGACTTTTTTTTCAAAAGCCTAGCAACAAAATCAATTTCTTGGACAAACCTTACCTACATTCCGAGACTCTCCCATCATGTCATAAAGGCGAGTTCACTGATCTACAGTATATAAATATAAATATAGATCAATGAACTCACCTTTATGAGGTCATCTAGCAACATTAACTCCCTGGGATCGACAGTATCGCCGGCGATACCAGTTCGGTTTTTTTAAGATCAGTGCAAAAGACACTAAAATTACTCTGTTGATTTTGGTCACACAAATAAGTGTTATACATCAATCAAAACTGTTAAGTGTCTACTTTCATTTGTGTACACTCACAATAACAACAAAACTTTGACTATCATAACGATCAAGTTTGTATCGTTTTATCAACTCCATATCACCATATACTGTATCTCCAGTGCATCATATCTTCATTGGAAAGTGTGTGTCTCCTCCTCTTTGCTGCCATCTTGTTACTCCTAACTAGGTTAGGAGACCTCTCCAGCTCTCTTAAATAATTTAGGAGCTGAGACCTAGTCTTAACACTTAGGAACTTTTATGAATCACTCTTATTCTTAAGTCTAGGAATGAGTAAAATTACGTCTTTCTTAGAATTTTGACACACTTAAGACTAAAATTTTACTCTGTGCGGCTTTATGCATATGGCCCCAGATATGAAAAATCTAAGCTAGTTAGCACTTTTTCATTGACAATTTATGAGGCTAGGTATCATGAGCTAGCTAGCTCAATCTATGATGCTCTTTCTTCTACCTTCTGCTAGCCAGGTTTCTTTTATTATATAGAAGTATAGAATCATAATCAGAATGAGCTTTATTGCCAGGTATGTTTACACATACAAGGAATTTGTTTTTGTGACAGAAGCTTCCACAGTGCAACAGAATAACAGTGACGGGACAAAAACACAGATAATAAAAAGAATAAAATAGAACAAATAAATAGGGAATAATATACAAATTGACAATTGTATGCACAGGTATATTGTAGTACTGGTCAAAAGTTTGGACACATTACTATTTTTAATGTTTTTGAACATTGCATCTCTTATGCTCATTAAGCCTTCATTTATTTGATGAAAAAGACAGAACAAAACAGTAATATTAAGTATTATTACAATTTCAAATAATGGTTTTTGGTTTTAATATACTTTAAAATATAATATTTCTGTGATGCAAAGCTGAATTTTCAGCATCAAGTCAGGTCACCTTTATATATATAGCACTTTTAGTTAGTTTAGTTTATTGTCCTTTCGAAAATTATTTTTGTGTCTGTGGCAACTCTTCAGTGATCAACAACAACAATTAACAAATGCAAACAAACATCAACAGGTTACAACACATTACAAATACAAACAGCATCAAACAACATCCCTTTCACAACAACAGAATCGCTGCCAAAGATGCAAAATGACAACTGTGATATCACAAAGAATTATTTAAAGGCACAGTATGTAAGTTTTTGCCGCTAGAGGGCGCGTATTCAAAAGAAACAAAGGCGTAGTTTGATGCCGTGACTGAATGTGGAATCATGGGAGTTGTTGTCTTCATCCCCACAGCCGATGCAATTCGACGGGACTCTGGCAGAAATTATGTTCATGGATGAGCTAATGTATTAAAGATTTATTAACATCGTAGTGTGAAGCAGAGTGAGGCAGAAAGCTGTCGAAGCGAAATGAGGCTGCTGAACGAGCGCAAAGATTTTGACGAGCGTGACACACAGCTCGAAAGCAGCGGAGCTTTTATTATGCCACAGTCGATCGCTTCCGCTCCTTCCAGTTGTGCTTATGTGGGGTAAACCAGCACTGTTTTATCATACTAGATACATTTGAAAGTTCTGTTATAATGCTACTCTGTGCGGTCGTCATCTGTCTAATAAAACGCATAACATATTAAAGCGTCTTTAGTGTTTCCATGTTTTATTCAATAAAATAAATTTTCACCCCGGAAATCGAGGGTGTATGAAGTCATTGGCAGGCGACACAATGATACTATGGACACGGTCCGTTTCACTAGTTAAAATAGCTTATTTCTCTGGATTTAAACATTCTTCGAAACATTTGGGATAATGTAAGTACACAAGTCAGCAAAATATATAACACTGTTCTAGTGGTTTTTGGATATTTGAATAAAAACATCTTGCATATTGTGCCTTTTAACAGAGCTATACTGGAGGATATAAACGATCTTTGTGCACGGGCAGTCTGCAATAATGGTACCCTGTACCTTAAACCAGATGGTAATAAGTCATATTCGAGAACAACTGCACTCTCACTTAAGCATATTTATTGAATAAATATGCTTAAGTGAGTGTGCAGTTTTTTCTAATTGATTCATATTTTTTCCTTCAACTTGCAGCTCATAAGGTGTGCGTTTGCCTTGCCTCGCTTGTTCTAATAAGTCATATTCACCATAAAGAGGATGTGATGCATCCCGAAGAATTGCATGACTTTTCCTCACAGCTCGAGAATCACATAGTTTTGTCATACTATACTGTTGTTTACCTACAATCTTACTACCCATATTAACAATCTTATGTAGTTTGTTTTTATTTACTACAGACAGTGAGAAATACCAAGCCATAAAGCTGAAAGTCAAAATACTCTCCACAAATGAACGATAGAATAGAGCCAATATATCTGTATCCACCCCAAACTGTCAAAGCTTACGCATGAAATACAACCGTTGCAGCCCTTTCTTATAAACAGCTGCTGTATTTACATCCCATGCCAATTTTACATCATTGATTGTCCCTATTTATTTATATTCATTTACAACTTCAGTGCACTCCCCATTGACAGTTATGTGTTGGTGTGACTCTCTTCTTGTTCTGAAGTCAAAAATCATTTCTTTAGTTTTCCTGATGTTTAACTGAAGGAAGCTAGATTGACACCAATTAACAAATTCATTCACACCTCTACGATACTCCACTTCATCTTCAGTGATCAGATCAACAATTGCCATATCATCTGCATATTTGACATTGAAAACATCAGATGAGAAACCTCTACATTTATTTGTATAAAGGGTAAATAACACTGGGGAGGTAGTACTTCCCTGTGGGGGCCCCTGTGTTGGTAACAATAGGGGATGACAAAGCAGAGTTTACCCTAACGCACTGTAATCTATCAGTCAAAAAAGATTCAACCCATCTAATGAGTCTGCTATTCACCACCAGCTTAAACAGTCTTTCCATTAGAATATGTGGTCGTATAGTATTAAATGTAGATGAGAAATCTATAAACATAACACGGACATATTACTTTGGTTGATCAAGATGACAATTGTCACGGTGCAGGTGGAGAGATGAGGCGAGGACTCAAGTTGCTGGAGAAAATTGGTCTTTTTAATAATAAAATGAAACAAAGAAAAAAGGAACAAAAACTACCCCAAGGGGGAAAAAGAGGCAGGCAGGCTAGGAACAACAACATGGGTAGACATAACTCACACGACGTAAAACATCTGACATTAAACAACAGACCAGCACAGGACGGCAGACATCAGGAGAATAAATAGGGAGACAAACGAGGAGGGTAATGAGGGAGACACAGGTGGAGCAAATGAAACAATGATGAGGTAACAAGATGGGAGGGGACAGACAATAGACAGGAGAGCACATGGCACCAACAATGAACAACAAGCCATGTGCTCAACAAACAGACACAGTGACCTCTGGTGGCCATCTAAGGCACACCAGCCGATAACTGTGACAGAACCCCCCCTTTAAGGAGCGGATTCCGGAGGCTGACCAGGGGGAGGGATGGCGGGCCAGGCCCGTGTGGGCAGAACATGCAGAGCTGAAGCCCTCCAGGGCAGAACAAGTGGAACTGAAGCCCACCGGGGTGGAGCATGCGGAGCTGAAACCCTCCAGAGTGGAGCATGCGGAGCTGAAACCCACCAGGGCAGAGCATGCAGAGCTGAAGCCCACCAGGGTGGAGCTTGCGAAGCAGAAGCCCACCACAGCCATTCAGAGAAAGCTGAAGACCACCACAGCCGAACAGGCATGACTGAAGATCCCCATGGTGGAGCAGATGACCACCACAGCAAAACAGACGGGAGAGAGGGCCACCATGGTGGATCAGGTGGAGCTGGAGACCACAACATGGGTGCACGTGGGGCTGAAGACCACCATGGTGGTGCAGATTCATAGGTAAGAGTATGCTCTGGAGTGGACTCTGAAGGCTCCTGGACTGGAGCAGATTCATGAATGGATTCTGGAGTGGACTCTGTGGGCTCCCGGAGTGGAGCGGGATCTGGAGTGGACTCTGTGAGCTCCCGGACTGGAGTGGACTCAGAGGGCTCCCAGAGTGGAGCAGGCTCTGGAGTGGACTCTGTAGCGGCCTCTGTGGCTGAGTCGAGAAGAGCGGGCTGCTCAGTGACGGCCTTCATAGCAGCAGCAGTGAAATTTAATTGCTCTGTAGTGACCTCCATGGCTGAGACAAGGAGAGCGGGTTGCTCAGTGACGGCCTCTGTGGCAACAGCAGTGAGAGCGAGCGGCTCTGTGGTGGGTAGAACGGGCTGCTCTGTGGCAGCCTTCGTGACAGCGGCAGTGAAATCGGGCAGCCCAGTGGTGACCTTTGAGACCACCAGAGTCAGGTCGTCCAGGACCACCAGACTTGGGACCACCAGAGTAAGATCCTCCCTGACCACCGGATTTGAGTCCACCAGAGTTGAGCCCTCCAGGACCACCGGAGAAATGCCTGCTGCTCTTGCTGAGATCAATGGTAGACCCTCCAAACTGGGTCTCCAAAAGCCTTTGGTCCACCCGGTTAAGAGGTTCCGGACTGGCAGCGATCCTACGAATAGCCTGAGGAAGCGACTGTCTGTCCCTGTAGGCTAGAAAGTCCACAAACACCCCAAAAGACAGATGCTCCATAATAATCATCCTCTCCATGCTGAAAGGCTCATCAAGGGCATAATTAAACAAATCCTTGAGAGCTGCATTGTTATAATACAGCCCCTCCGCAGCACTCCTGAACTCCTCTGCATATTCCCTCAGGTCAGTCCCCTGTTGACGGAGGGAACTCAATGCTACTACCTGAAGCATGCATTGGTAGAGGGGACAAAAAAGGAACAAAAACTCCTCCAAGGGGGAAAAACAGGCAGGTAGGCTAGGAACAACAATATGGGTAGATGCACAGGACGTAAAACATCTGACATTAAACAACAGACCAGCACAGGACTGCAGACATCAGGAGAATAAATAGGGAGACAAACGAGGAGGGTAACAAGGGAGACACAGGTGGGGGAACTGAAACAATGATGAAGTAACAAGATGAGAGGGGATAGACAATAGACAGAAGAGCACATGGCACCAACAACAAACAACAAGCCATGTGCTCAACAAACAGACACAGTGACCTCTGGTGGCCATCTAAGGCACACCAGCCAATAACAGTGACAACAATAGAGTCTATGCAGCATATTCAAGAGGGCATCTTCTGTGCTCCTCCCCTTCCTATATGCAAATTGTAAAGGATCAAGTTTGTTTTGCACCTCACAAAGGACACGATCTAATACTATTTTTTCAAAACTCTTCATGATGTCAAAACTACCAGACGAACATCGTTTAAGACTGCTGGTTTTGATATTTTTGGCACAGGCACTATAAATGAAACTTTCCAGGCAGTTGGTACATAGCAAGTACAGTGGGGCAAAAAAGTATTTAGTCAGTCACCAATTGTGCAAGTTCTCACACTTAAAAAGATGAGAGGCCTGTAATTTTCATCATAGGTATACCTCAACTATGAGAGACAAAATGAGAAAAAAAAAAATCCAGAAAATCACATTGTAGGATTTTGAAAGAATTTATTTGCAAATTATGGTGGAAAATAAGTATTTGGTCAATAACAAAATTTCATCTCAATACTTACTTGTATATAACAATACTTGTTATATACCCTTTGTTGGCAATGACAGAGGTCAAACGTTTTCTGTAAGTCTTCACAAGGTTTTCACACACTGTTGCTGGTATTTTGGCCATCTAGAGCAGTAATGTTTTGGGGCTGTCGCTGGGCAACACGGACTTTCAACTCCCTCCAAAGATTTTCGATGGGGTTGAGATCTGGAGACTGGCTAGGCCACTCCAGGACCTTGAAATGCTTCTTACGAAGCCACTCCTTCGTTGCCCGGGCGGTGTGTTTGGGATCATTGTCATGCTGAAAGACCCAGACAGGTTTCTCCAGCATTCTTTCTCCTCCAAACACGACAAGTTGAGTTTTTACCGAAAAGTTCTATTTTGATTTCATCTGACTATATGACATTCTCCCAATCCTCTTCTGGATCATCCAAATGCTCTCTAGCAAACTTCAGACGGGCCCGGACATGTACTGGCTTAAGCAGGGGGACACGTCTGGCACTGCAGGATTTGAGGCCTTTGTTACTTTGGTCCCAGCTCTCTGCAGGTCATTCACTAGGTCCCCCCGTGTGGTTCTGGGATTTTTGCTCACAGTTCTTGTGATCATTTTGACCCCACGGGGTGAGATCTTGCGTGGAGCCCCAGATCGAGGGAGATTATCTGTGGTCTTGTATGTCTTCCATTTTCTAATGATTGCTCCCACAGTTGATTTCTTCACACCAAGCTGCTTACCTATTGCAGATTCAGTCTTCCCAGCCTGGTGCAGGTCTACAATTTTGTTTCTGGTGTTCTTTGACAGCTCTTTGGTCTTGGCCATGGTGGAGTTTGGAGTTGGACTGTTTGAGGTTGTGGACAGGTGTCTTTTATACTGATAACAAGTTCAAACAGATGCCATTAATACAGGTAACGAGTGGAGGACAGAGGACAGAGGAGCCTCTTAAAGAAGAAGTTACAGGTCTGTGAGAGCCAGAAATCTTGCTTGTTTGTAGGTGACCAAATACTTATTTTACCGAGAAATTTACCAATTAATTCTTTAAAAATCCTACAATGTGATTTTCTGGATTTTTTTTTTCTCATTTTGTCTCTCATAGTTGAGGTATACCTATGATGAAAATTACAGGCCTCTCTCATCTTTTTAAGTGGGAGAACTTGCACAATTGGTGGCTGACTAAATACTTTTTTTGCCCCACTGTATCCGCAGATACGTGAAACAGACACTAAGCTCCTCCCTACACTCCTTAAGTGCCCTACCAGTTATTCTATTAGGACCCGCTGCCTTCCTTATATTAACCCTCTTAAAGGTCCTAAAAACTTCTTCAGATGTTATGATTACCTGCTGCCCTATATTCAATTGTTGTCTAACCAAATTCTGCTCAGTTTTAAAGTCTGATGTTTCAAATCTACCAAAAAAAACCTTATTTAATTAATTTGTGAAGGCCAAATCATCCCCATGATTACTCAGAAATGATTTACTCTTCTCCTGTCTTATCATTGTATACACTCCCTGCCATGTCTAGTCTTAAATTAGTATCCCTCATCTTTATCTCAATCTTTTGCTTATAATTATATTTACACCTAATAAAAATGTGCCTAATTTATTTTTTGCATTACTCTAACCTGTGCTCTATCACCTAAATGAAAAGCTTGCTTTTTCTTCTTCAATGCTGCTTTTAATTCCCCATTTAACCACGGCTTATCATTTTGGATACCTTTTATTACATTTTGTTTTTATGACATTATCCACACAAAAATGTATATAATCTGTCACCACATTATTTAGCTAATTTAAATCCTCACTAGTATCTATAAAGACGTTCCATACTGTACAATCAAAACATCCTCTAAGATTCCTAATTCCATATCTGGATGTTTCTCAGCTCAGGCTTGCTGGTTTTAAACCGCTGTTTATTAAGAGGAAACGAATGTATAACATTGTGGTCTGAATCTCCCAAGGGTGCTTTTGAGTAACCCTTATATATATTCTTAATATTGCCAAAGCACAAATCAAGTACCCTTTCTCCTCTAGTGGGACAAGAAATATACTGATAAAAATGAGGCAGTACATGCGCTATGGAACAACCATTGAAATCCCCCAGTACAAATTTAGGAGAGTCTGGTGCAATGTTTTCCGACCGAGCAACAACATCATGTATAACGTTTGCCGCCACCCCGGAAGTTTGCCCGTGGATGAATTGTCCAAACTCCCTAGGGAGGTAAAAGGGTCTGAATGACAAGGACAGAAGTTCAATATCTTCAGATCAGTTAGTTTCTTGCAATGTGTAGTTCTTGCACCATCTCTCATTTATGTAGATGCACACACCTCCACCAACTTTCTTCCCAGTTACAATTGGATCACGATCAGTTTTCACAGGATCTAAAAGAGTTGTCAATCGTGTCCTTAACTCTCTGGGGTCGGCTGTCTCGCCGGCGAGACCAACTTATTTTTTTTTAAGATCAGTGCAAAAGTCACTAAAAATACTCTGTTGATTTTGGTCACACAAATAAGTGTTATACATCAATCGAAACTGTTAAGTGTCTACTTTTTTTTGTGTACACTCACAATAACAATACAACTTTGTGCTTTTGGAAAAATAATAAAACAAACAGGGTGCGCTCTCTGTCTTCTCTGTCTCCGCGAACTGTTTTTAGAAACGCGTCACTAAAATGAACTGTAACTCAGCAAGTACTCAGCACACAGACATGGAAGTTATATCTATAGAAAGCTTGAAGTGTCTACTTTGAAATGAAGCAATATCGAAAACAAACATTCTGTGATGAAGTAATCCGTATGAAACCAACACGATGTTCAGTCTGTCCCATCTGACTCATTATCTCTAATGCGATCCCGCCCCAACGCGGCTTGAGCAGTTCATATGTAAATAGCCACGTGGGACGTGCGCGCGTGCAAACGCCCAACAAACAAAGAGCAGAGATCCTCATCGTGGCTACTGTTTGTTTCTGTAAGAAGACGCGCTGAGTAAAGGCTGTAGCGACGTGCTCTCCTGTGGTTAATATCTGCATTGAGGCTGGTGGCAGCAAATAAGCGATAAACATCAGCCCGTACAGAAGCACTACAACACCCATCTTTAAGTCTTTAAATCTATCTCTGATAGATTGCAAATGCCAAATAAACAAAACACACACAAAAAAAAAAACAATCAAACTCGACTGGTGTGCCACAGGCACTCGTCACCACAGTGTTAAATAGGAAAATAGAGCGTCAATAATGCCAAAGAACAATTGTAAACACTCAATTTTCAGTTAAAGACAGCTCATTGAATTCAGTGATGTCATCGTCCAGCACAGTTCAGTTTAAATAGTATCTGTGCAATCAAGTCAACGATATCACTGGAAATTAAGTGTCCCCAACTAAGCAAGCCAGAGGCAAAAGCGGCAATGATCCAAAACTCCATTGGTGACAGAATGGAAACAAAAACCTTGGGAGAAACCATGCTCAATCGGGGGGCCATTTCTCCTTTGGCCAGACGAATCAGCAGGTTGTTCCATGCTGCAGCAAAGTTAGATTGTGCAGAGGACTCATCTGGTTCCTGTGGTCTTGTCCCGATGGCCGTCTAGGAGACAAGGTCTTTACTGGGGATCTGTCTCTAGGGCTCATCTAGTTGTCCTGATCTCCGCTGACATTCAGGGCTGTTGAGAAATTACTCGTCATCCAGTTAGTGCATTCAACTGTGCATTCCATTAGTTTTCAAACTGGTATGTTTCGCCGGGTCGCAAAGAAATATAGAGCTGAGTATCATCAGCATAACAGTGAAAGCTAACACCATGTTTCCTGATGATATCTCCCAAGGGTAACATGTAAAGTTTGAAACGTAACGGCCCTAGTACTGAGCCTTGAGGTACTCTGTACTGCACTTGTGGTCGATATGACACCTCTTCATTCACTGCTACGAATCGATGGCGGTCAGATAAGTACTATTTGAACCATGCTAATACACTTCCACTAATGCCAACAAAGTTTTATAGTCTATTCAAAAGAATGCTGCAGTCGATAGTGTCGAACGCAGCGCTAAGATGCAGTAGTAGAGAGATACAACCATGATCAGATGATAAGAGCAGGTCATTTGTAACACTAATGAGAGCAGTCTCAGTACTATGATATGGTCTAAATCCTGACTGGAAATCCTCACAGCACACTGAAGAACACTTTCCTAGAATATAATTGTGAGCATACTACCTTTTCTAGTATCTTTGACAGAAAAGGTAGATTCGAGATCAGTCTGTAATTAACTAGATCTTTGGGGTCAAGTTGTTTGTTGTTTTTTGTTGTTTTTTTTTTGTTTTTGTTTTTAATGAGAGGCTTAACCCTCTGGGGTCTAAGGGTGTTTTGGGGCCCTGGAGACGTTTTGAAATGCCCTGACATTTGTGTTTTTTCAGTCTCTTAAAAGAAATATTAATGGCTAAGGTCTGATAACACTGTATTCAGCACAAACTGGGCTACAATAATATGTGAGCAGCATGAAAGTACAGTGGGGAAAATAATTATTTGATCCCCTGCTGATTTTGTAAGTTTGCCCACTTAAAAAAAAAGAAGGGTTTATAATTTTTATGGTAGGTTTATTTTAACTGATACAGAATATCAAACAAAAAAATCCAGAAAAAAAACAGCATACAAATGTTAAAAAAAAAAAGTCAAACACCAAGCTGCAGGAATTTTGGCTCCCACAGATTGGTTATGTGCACATGTGAAACACAGATTAGTCCTGTCACTTGAAGAAGATACTCCTAATTTCAGCTGCTTGTGTGAATAAAAGACACCTGTCCATAGAATCTGTATCTTCCATTCCAACCTCTCCACTTCCAGGGGCAAGACCAAAGAGCTGTCAAAGGACATCAGGGACAAGATTGTAGATCTGCACAAGGCTGGAATGGGCTACAAGACCATCAGCAAGAAGCTTGGTGAGGAGACAACTGTTGGTGTGATTATTCGGAAATGGAAGAAATACAAAATAGCCATCAATCGGAGCTCCATGCAATATTTCACCTGGAGCTCCATGCAAGATTTCACCTCATGGGGTAAGGATGATTATGAGAAAGGTGAGGGATCAGCCCAGAACTACACGGAAGGAGCTTGTTAATGATCTCAAGGCAGTTGGGACCACATTCACCAAGCAAACCATTGGTAACACGCTACGCTGCAATGGACTGAAATCCTGCAGGACCTGCAAGGTCCCCCTGCTCAAGAAGGCAATGTCCAGGCCCATCTGAAGTTTGCCAATGAACATCTGAATGATTCAGAGAAGGCTTGGTAGAATGTGCTGTGGTCAGATGAGACCAAAATTGAGTTCTTTGGCATCAACTCGACTCGTCGTGTTTGGAGGAAGAGAAATGCTGTCTATCACCCCAAGAACACCATCCCTACAGTCAAGCACGGAGGTGGAAACATCATGCTTTAGGGCTGTTTACGGCGGGTCACAGACTTATAAGTGCATTACCGCCACCTATCTCTCAAATGGACCATTGACACTCTATCTACAATCTCAATTAGGAGTGTCAATGGTCCATTTGGCGGTGGATCAGAGGTAAAAAAAAATATATATAAATACCGTTCAGTTTCCTGCACAGACCGATCGTTTCGTGTCTAAAGACCTCGATGTATCGTCACGAGCCGCAGGGTTTAATTTGGTTTTGTCTGTGTATGTTTTTTTTTTCTCTCAAAGCCGTAGGTACCATTGACTGACATTATATGACTGACAGACTGCAACAGTTTGAGTTAAAAATCTTCTACTGAAAAAATGTTCTACTGAAAAAACAAAGTCACATACATATTGGATGCCCTTGGGGTAAGCAGATAAACATCAAATTTTCATTTTTGGGTGAACTATTCCTTTAAGGTCATGGAGTGGCCTAGCCAGTCTCCAGACCTTAATCCTATAGAAAGTCTGTGGAGAGAGCTGAAACTTCGAGCTTCCAAGAGACAGCCAAGAAACCTTAATGATTTAGAGAGGATCTGTAAAGAGGAGTGGACCAAAATCCCTCCTGAGATGTGTGCAAACCAGGTGACCAACTACAAGAAACGTCTTACCTCTGTCCTTGCCAACAAGGGTTTCTGGACCAAGTACTAAGTCATGTTTTGCTTGGGGATCAAATACTTATTTGATTTACTAAAATGTAAATCTTTTTTTTAACATTTGTATGCTGCTTTTTTCTGGATTTTTTGTTTGATATTCTGTCTCTATCAGTTAAAATAAACCTACCATAAAAATGATAAGCCCTTCTTTTTTTTTTAAGTGGGCAAACTTAAAAAATCAGAAGGGGATCAAATCATTATTTTCCCTACTGTACATGTTTGTGTTTTTGAGAAAACAATGTTTATGTGTGGTTAGTCAAAAACTAACTGATTTTGTTTTTAAGTCACTGAAATAAGGCCATTAAACGCATACAGAATATTTGTTCACAAGACTTTTGAGAACTGGATGTGGTAGACTAGAGTCTTTGCTAAAAATGATGTGAAAAATTATCCTGTTCACTCCTTCACAGAAAATAATATATTGATTTACCATTTGTAAAACATGTTTTGTGATAGAATTCCCTTATGCGAGGGAGTGACAATGGCCATTAATATTTAGTGATTCACACCTGAGAGACAAAGGGCCTCCCATAATGGGCCATCAATATGAATGTGACTGAGCTGAGGCAGGTAAAAAGAGTGTGAGGAGAGTAAAATAATGTGGGTTTTTGATTATTATTTGTATTTTATTTGCAATACAGTATAATAAAAATATACACAGTGAAGGTCAAAGGCACGTGATTGAACATACTGATCTGAACACTGAGACTTGAACAGTAACACACCTTTGTGCCAAACATTCATTCATAGTGTTAACACACACTACTTTTATATCTTGTGGGTTTTATATGTTATAAAACATAAAACAAACATCATGGCGTTGTGAAGAATTTAGACAATGAAATGACATATTTCAAAATGTTTCGCTTGATTTCATTCATGTAGTCAGTAATTATAGTTTGGGAAAAGTCTTAACTAGTAAAATATGTACAAGTTATGTCACAACAACACAATAACAACAGATGCAAGTAATCTTAGGCTACTCATCAGAGTGATATCCTCCACTGGATCCAGCTGTGCGATGCATCCCGTTGTGCTCTTCTTCTTTTGAGGTAAATTCTGGGTTATTCCTCTCAGCGCGTTTTCTTCCAGAAACAAAAAGTAGCCTGGATGAACTTGTTTGTTTACGCGGAGGCAATGTGGGCGTTTACATGCGTGCGCGTCACACGTGGATGTTTAGCATTTGAAAAGCGCGATCGGCGCATGGGCGTGACCGCATTAGATATAATGAGTTGAGAAGGGAAAAACTGGACATCGCATTGGTTTCATACGGATTACTTTAACAGAGAATATGTGTTTTGGATGTGACTTACTTAATTTAAAAGTAGACATTTCGAGCTTTCTATACATATATTTCTCATGTCTTTGAGGCAAGTATTCGCGGAGATTCATGTTGTTTTATTTACGTGTCTGTGAAGAGAGGTGACCAAGTCCGAGATGGCAGAGAACGCACCCTGTTCATTAGGGCTGCAACAACGAATCGATTAAATCGATAAAAATCGATTACTAAAAGCGTTGGCAACGAATTTCATAATCGATTCGTTGTGTCGCGCGACGCCGAGACGCTTTGATTATTAAAAAAAAAAAAAAAACTTTAGTTGAGCTGGAGCGGAGTGAACACACTCGGTCTCTCTCGCGCACGGATGCTAGCAGAGTTTGGCGCCTCATAAATAAAAAAAAAGTAAAAAAAAAAAAAAAAACGAGCGGAGGTAGAGGAAAGATACATGGCGGAGGCAGAGAAATCCGTCGACCCAAGTCATCCGAGGTGTGGGAGCAGGGGCGGCGTTTGCGTATGGCAGAGTATGGCAGTTGCCATACCCTAGCCCAGTCAGGTGCTGTGAAAAATTATCCAAACTTGAGTCGCTTATAATTCGTTTTATTATTTTAAATCAGAGAGTTTTAAAAATAGTAAACCAATGATAAGCATTAAAATAACTTGTCAGTAAAACTTCGTAACGCCATTGGATCATCGAGCTCTCAGCGAGACCTCGTAACTTCACCCGCCTCCGTTCAGATTGACGCGCCACGCACAGCCTGGAGAAGATGAGATCTCTGCTTTTTCGCAATGCAAGGGTGAATAAATAATTGGTGTTTGAATAGTACAGCGTTTTCTTTACTCAAACACTATGTCAGTAAAGGATAATGTTTTTGTGTGTTTGAAGAGTGGAGAAGAATTAGTTATTTGCTGTCTATATACGTTTTAAATATCCTGTGCATTATGTGCATAAGCGCTTAATTTGAGATTTTGGCCAAGTGTATTAAACAACAAGAAAAAACTAAGCGCCCATATAGCTACAATCAAAGTTATATAACCTGTAAAAGTTGATGAAAGCATAATGCACTTAATGCACTTATGCACTGCATAACAGTTACAGCCGTTCTAATGACAGACAAAACACTCCATCTCCGTCATTCTCTGTTCAAAAACATTATTAACTCCATTTGAGCTTGATTTTCATATAATGTTAAGTGCAGGTGTCTGATACAATACCAACGCTAACGACGCAGTGTTGTTAAATTATTTAATTTGTTGCACTCCCCCCCAAAAGTCTATATATTTGGCAGATGTAAAGCATACATGTGTATGTTTTTTGTGTTAGTCCATTTTTATTTTATTTTATTATTATTATAACAGCTCAGGGATGTTCAAGGAGCAACATGTTTGTGCACTTTCTAAAGATTTTAGTTCTGTTTTTGAATAAAGGGTTGGAAATGAATGTTTTTTTTTTTTAAATCCGATTCATCGATTAATCGAAAAAATAATCGACAGATTAATCGATTATTAAAATAATCGTTAGTTGCAGCCCTACTGTTCATTTTCTTTATTTTACAAAAGCACATTGTTTTGTTGTTGTGATGACTGTACACAAATAAAAGTAGACTCTTTGCAGTTACAAAGGATATCTTATTCTTATCTGTACGAGTATTTTTAGTTCATTTCGCTGTCATAAAGAAAATACGAGACAGAACATACTGGTGCGAGCTTCAACCCCAGGGGGTTAATAACAGCCAGTTTGAAGATTTTGAGGACGTATCCTAATGACAATGACAAATTAATAATAGTCAGAAGAGGATCTATGACTTCTGGAAGCACCTATTTTAGGAGCTTAGATGAAATAGAAATGTCAACGCCTGTTGATGCTTTATTTTTAGTTAATTTAGCCACTGTATTGAATAAATCCCTGGGGTTATGTTTGTTTTCTTCAAAAAGAGATGAAAAGTAATCAGATCTAGCAGTTTTTAATGCTTTTCTGTAGGATAGGGTACTTTCCCGCCATACAATACAAAATACCTCTAGTCATGTTTTCCTCCAGCTGCACTCCATTTTCTGGGCTGCTCTCTTTAGGGCACGAGTGTTCTCATTATACCACGTGTCAGACTGTTTTCCTTAATCTTCCTTAAGCATAAAGGAGCAACCATATCAAAAATGCTAGAAAACAGAGAGTCCGTAGTTTCTGTTACATCAATTTTTCTGCGCTATTAGATATGCTGAGGAATAGAGATAAATGAGGAAGATTACTTACAAAGCAGTTTTTTTGTGGTAGAAGTGATGGTACCATACTGGTAAGAAGTAGTAGAATTTACAGTTTTAGCTATATGGATTTTACACAAGACTAGTTAATGATCTGCAATATCATCACTTTGCTGCAGAATTTCAACACCATTAACCCTCTGAGGGGGTTTGGGGGCACTGAAGAAGTTTTGACATGCCTTGACATTTGTGTTTTTTACGGTATCTTAAAAACATTTCAATGGCTAAAGTCTTATTACACTTTAATTAGCACAAACTGGGCTACAATAATTTGTGAAAAGCATGAATGTACATGTTTATGTTTTTTGAGAAAACAACGTTTATGCGTGGTTAGTGAAAAAACTAAAAGTCACTGAAATAAGGCCCTAAAACATACGGAACATTTGTACACAAGACTTTTGAGAACAGGATGTCGTAGACTAGAATTTTTTTTTTTTTTTTTTTTCACAAAATGATGTGAAAATTATCCTCTTTACTCGTTCACAGAAAACAATATATTGATTTAACATTTTTAAAACAGGTTTTGTGATAGAATGCCCTTATGCGAGGGAGTGACAATGACCATGAATATTTAGTGATTCACACCTGAGAGACAAAGGGCCTCCCATAATGAGCCATCAGTTATTAACGCATCTGTGAAGCTGGTAACAAAGAATGTGAGTAGAGTAAAATAATGGGTATTTGTATTTAACACAGTATAATCAAAATATACAGTGAAGGTCAGAGACATTGAGCACACTAATCTAAACACTGAGACTTGAACAGTAACACACCTTTGTGTCATTGCTGAAACAGATCCTGTTAAAATGTTGAAACCAGTAAACCATACCTGATATTTCCAGTATCTGCTGCTGCTTTCCATGGATTAAAAAAAAACCCAGCCTCATCACTAGTCATCACTAGTCATGGAGTTTATTTTACCATATTTTATGTAAAACATTCGCCCAATGTAGTTGAACATCTGATGTTGGTACAGAACTGTCAGAGAAGTATTCAAGGGATCTGGTCACCAAAAAAAAAAAAAAAAACATCTGTTAGCATGTTGATATAGGAGAAACTATATCACATAAGCATCAAAAATTTTGGTCACTCATAACTATTAATTAAAAATATTAATTTTATGTTAATTCACAGAACATAAACTAATGTTAAGATACAACTTTACATTTTAATAATGTATTAATACATTTTTAACTTAACATTAATTAAGATTAATAAATGTTATATAATTATTGTTCATGTTAACTAGTGTAGTTCAATAACATAGTTTTTAACATTAGTTAATTCAGAACTAACAAACTTAAGTAAGAACAACATATGTTTTACTATATTTCTTTGTGGTAGTAAATAAAAATCTTTATGTTAGTTCATGGTACAGTAACTGATGTACATTAACCAGAAATTTTAATTAATAATGTAGTAGTCAATTTTGAACATATCATTAACCAAGATTCATCAATGTGACCCTGGACCACAAAACCAGTCTTAAGTCGCTGGGGTATATTTATAGCAATAGCCAAAACTACATTGTATGGGTCAAAATTATAGATTTTTCTTTTATGCCAAAAATCATTAGGATATTAAGTAAAGATCATGTTCCATGAAGATATTTTGTAAATTTCTTACAGTAAATGTATCAAAACTTAATGTTTGATTAGTAATATGCATTGCTAAGAACTTCATTTGGACAACTTTAAAGGCCATTTTTTCAGTATTTTGATTTTTTTTTGCACCCTCAGATTACAGATATTCAAATAGTTGTATCTCAGCCAAATATTGTCCTATTCTAACAAACCATACATCAATGGAAAGCTTATTCAGCTTTCAGATGATGTATGAATCTCAATTTCGAAAAATTGATACTTAAGACTGGTTTTGTCGTCCAGGGTCACAAATGCTATAAAACTATTGTTCATGTTAACTTCATGTTAACTTATATAATGTTAAAAACTAAAAACTTGTTGAAAAGTGTTACAAAAGATTTACATATTGTGTGTGTGTGTGAGTGTGTGAGAGAGAGAGGATAGAGAGAGACTAACATTAATAAAAGCTATATAATTATTGTTCATATTAATTAATATAGTTAATGTTAATAACTGAAAACTTATTGAAAGTGTTACCAAAATTGTATATGTTGTGTGCATGTGTTTGTGTGTGTTTGTGTCTCTCACAGCCTTGATAGTTTGGATTAACCCTTTCATTGCTGTATGCATCAAAACCAGACTGCCAGAAGGTTACTGTAATGCATGTGCCCGCTGGGCACAGTTTTCCTGATGCCACCGGGGTGGCGTTTGCACTGACGGCTTGGGCCCGCCATCGCTGCTTGCAGCTATATTTATTATTATTATTATGAGACTAAATTTTCCAGCTCTAACTCATCCCAGGGCTTTAATGCCACAAGCACCAAACTCAGCAGAGACCTGGCCCTGATTGCGAGAAGTGTGCTATATCTTTTCAGACTTATCAGACTTACAGTTTTCCTATAAATAATTATTAAAAATTAAAAATTCACAAGCAGGACCAGAAACTCATGTAATTTGTGCACAAAAGTTTTATTAACTAAACGCTAACACATAACTAATCTAAACAAACAAACATACATGGGGAAAGGGCAAATGAGACTTGATGGATGAAACCATCAGGAAAACCACAGAATGAAGCTATGAAAAGAGTCAGTTAACCACCTGAGTAAAACCATCAGCGCCGTTTATAACTGGGTCTATAGCTTATACTAAACCTCTGTTTTAATTTAGTTAAATGTACGATACTTGCATTGCCTTGGTTGTTGACGAGTGTCTGGATGCAGTCTCGGATGAAAGTCTTGATGGTTTCAAGGTTTTGGACTTGCGATCACATTCTTTCGGGTTTGAAGAGTTATGAATTCCAAAGATGTTCTGACTCGATGGTGATTGGGAGTTTCTTCCCAGGTAGGAAGTGAAAAAGAGCTAAGAGAAACATCTGCTGAAATCCGAGGATCTTTGTTGAATGGAAAGTCAAGGCCAAAGCCTGGCGCACTTAAGGGTTCCAGGAGAGTTCTAGCTCACATCCTCATCTTCTCAGAATCAAAAGAAGCTAGACTGGGGAGGCCTTTTAAGTTCTGTGGAGGTCACACCTCTCGGGGGTCAAAGACCCAATGGTGACTTGCACTTTTGGAGGGCAAGTTTACGACTCTTTGTCGTCGCAGCATGGTCATTTGCATATGTAATTCGACTTTGTGTTGATGCAAAAACTACTAAAGATTCTTAGAACACTAATATGTTGCATATGTACCAGCATATAATATACACTCATTTAGATCATCAGAAGACGAATTCATAGATACATGAACGAGTGGGGGGTTCTATCATAAGCATGCATAAAACAGTATACAATACAAAAGACCATATACAAGAAGGTAGTAACCATACACAATGACCTGGGGATATGCATGATAGGCAGGTCATAGAAAAATGTTTCTATGAATTAATAAAAGTCATTTCTTATAGCAGTATGTGTCTGTTTTAGAGAGAATTGAGTAGGGGGGAAGATTCTCTCTACATACTTCTAGGTCGTAAAGAGGTGTTATAAAGAGTTATAAATGCTGGCACCCAGTATGTTTATTGGGTGAGGGGTCTGTGATTATTTGTTAATCTATAATCTATGAATAATTGATTTGTTAAATCTAATGAACAGGTGTGTGACAGATTGTCTAAATGCTACATTATATTGTTTATATATTAGAATTGTTAAATAAACATTTAACAAGTGACAATCAGTCATTACTGCTTAAAATGTCAGCTGAAATTTTAACTCTTAAAGCATGAAATTCAGAGATGAAGGCCATAATACTAATGTTGTCCACACGAGGGAGCCACAGGATAGCAAATCCTTCAAGATCTCAGCTCAAAGACTGAAAATAATTCACTTAATCAAGCCAACATCAAAGTTCGTCTTCGAACTTTAACCTCTAGTATAATATTGAGATATCTAACCCTTTGAGTGTCTTTAACTACTAGGACGTACATTTAAAATAATTATTTGATATAATGTACTTACATGATTTTACATTGTATTTATATTTAAACATAATCATACCATCAAACCTGTTCCTAACCTTTGGTTTTTATCACTATTTATGTTTGTATTTATTCAGAAAAGATTAACGAAATCAAAAAATTTAGTCAAGGAAGTTTCTGAAATTTGGTTGATAGGGGATCGCCCTTTAGATAAATTATTTGGTCAATGACTACTTGCTGGAAAGTATTGAAAATTGTGGTCTCAAAGGGATAGTTCAGCCAAAAATAAAAATTATGTCATTATTTAATTACCCCTGTAGTTTTTTTCTTCTGTTGAACACAAAGGAAGATATCTTTAAGAATATTGGTAACCAAACAGTTGCTGGTAGCCATGATGTGTGGGTGGGTGGGTATGTGTTTGTGTAAACACATACATTGGAAGTCAGTTGCTACTAGTACAACTGTTTGGTTACCAACATTCTTCTAAAAATGTCCTTTTGTGTTTAACAGAACAAAGAAATTCATACAGGTTTGGAGCAACATAAGGTTGAGCAATTGATGACTTTTTTTTTTTTTTTTTTTAAGGTAAAATGTCACTTTAAAAATGTGTTTAACATTGTGTCAGAAATAATTTTAGATGTTGCTTCTGTTTTTCCCTCCCTAGATGCATGTCCATTCCTGTGACTATGCGTGCCATCCGACGCAAGGCGGAGACCATTCAGGCAGATACTCCAGCATTGTCCCTTATAGCTGAAACTGTGGAAATTATGGTGAAGAAGAACTTGCCCCCAACTGGCAGCCCAGGCTACATGGGAATGGGTACAGGGCCAGATGGTAGCAACCCAATGGGTCTTCCTGGTTTAAATAGTGGAACCAACTCTGCAGGAAGCAACAATGTTGTGGGTGTAGGAGGAAGTGGATCTTTCCAAGGCCCAATCACCTCACTTTTTAACATGGGTCGTACTGGTCAGGGAGGCTCATGTGTGGACACCATAGGACATGGTGGAGGCCAACAGCAAACAATGCAACAACAACATCAACAGTCTCAGAGCCATGGTTCAGATGACTTTAGTAAAGTCACTCAGAATCCAATCTTAACCAGCCTTCTGCAAATAACAGGCAGTGTTGGGTCCAGTCCTACTCCCCAGCCACCTCAGCCCCACCAGACCACCCCACCAACCACCTCACCGGCAAGCAACACCAAAAACCACCCCATGCTAATGAACCTACTGAAGGATAATCCCTCTCAAGATTTTGCTGCATTGTATGGCAGCAGCCCTTTAGAAAGACAGAATTCATCTGGCTCCCCGAGAACAGATAACCAAGGGCAGTCTTGCCCTGGCACCAAGGGCAAGAAAAAGCGTCCAAGAGGCTCTGATAAAGGAGTGATGGGAGCAGGTGGTGGAATGAGCATGAAACAACAATCCCAGCAGCAAGTGGGAAGCATGACCCAACAGCATCATCACACACACCACTCTGAAGATGATTTCCACCGAGAGCTTTTCTCTATGGACGTTGATGCCTCCCAGAACCCTATTTTTGATGTTAGTCTTCCAGGTGATGGACTTGACACCCCTCACAGTATCACTCCAGCTCCAAGTCAGTGTGGAACGCCTCCTTCAGGTCCTGGAATGCCATACCACTCTCAGTGTCATGTCCAACCCCAGACGCAAGTCCAGTCTCAGCCACAAGGATCCATACCCCGTATGGTCCGCCTCTCCAGCTCTGACAGTATTGGGCCTGATATCAATGACATTTTGTCTGATATTCCCGATCAGGCCAACAAAGGAAGCAACAGCAGTCATGGCCAGCACCTCATGGCTGGTGAAGAAGGGGGTTCCTTGGGAACTCCACTCCGGGATTCTTCCAGCTCAGGCCAAGGTAGTGCAGTTTTTGAGGCAGACCTGTTTAATGCAAACAGCAATGAAAATCCCTTTACTGATGCAGCAGACTTGATTGCAGAAGCTGCTACTGCAGCAACACCCAATAGTGATTCTTCCTCAACTAATTTCTTCCCAGACACAGACTTCAACCCAGAGCTTTTACCGGGGCAGGGAAGTTTTTCACAGACCTACTTTGAAGACAGCTCCCCCAGCCCTGACCCAGATCTTGAACTGGTTAAAAGTTTCAGTGGGGGAAGTCAACAGAACACTCCTACAGGCACACCTCAGAATCCTGCCTCACATGGCCAAAATACTCCGGAGGCTTCATTAAAAGACCCTTTTGAAATGGGTATTTTTGGTGGGAATGGTAGTGGAGGAAAGTCAATACTAGGTCCAGCATCAGATATGGTGGACTCACACCTTCCACATACTGTTGGAGGCCAAAGTCCACTCATGATGGGCATTGTGGTAGCAGGTAATGATTTTAAAAGCAGTGATGCAAAGGTTAAACCTCAGCAGATGAGGGCAAAGGAGGATAATGGGGGAGGAAATTCTGGAATAGGAATGGGGAATGTATGTTCATCTGAAATGAAGCAGGTAAAGCGCAGTCGCACTCCTTCAAGTGAGGGCAAATCAAAAGACAAACCACCAAAACGTAAGAAGATAGATCCAGATGGCAAGTCACCTTCACACAGCTCAGGGGGTCGGCCATACACTCCTCCTTGTGGGAGTGCCACCTCTGGAGGATTAGTAAGTGTAGGTGGATCCAAGTCCCCTGGCAGCTCAGGCAGGTCTCAGACTCCACCGGGCGGTGCTACTCCACCAATCCCCAAAATCACTATACAAATACCCAGGACTTTAACTGGAGGAAAAACATCATCTCATGGAGGCTACACATCAAGTAGCTCAGCAAGTGGAGGTACTGGTAGTACAAGTGGCACAAGCAGTAGCAAAAGTCACCATTCCCATTCCTCTTCTTCAGGGAAGATAAAAAGTAGTAAACTTGAAGGCTCTGTTGGGCAAGGCAATATCCCCAAATCATCAAGTATTGCAGGTATTGGAAGTGGTATGCCTTCTCAATCCAAAGGATCTTCCATGGGGATGGGTGTAGGCAAGCCATCCTCTTCTCCCATAACAAAGCACGGTTTGTCAGGCTCAGGCAGTGGTGGCAGCAGTGGAACAGGAACTGGAAATAAAATTAAGCCCCAAGGTGGTAAGCCACCCGGCTCACTCATGAACCCCAACATTAAGCCCAACATATCACCCTCACATTCTCGTTCTGGAAGTTCTGACAAGCTGTCCTCTCCAATGAAACTTCAACAAGGCCAGGTTCCTGGAACTCCTCCCTCTTCAAAGGCTAAATCCCCTATTGGCTCAGGCAGTGGAGGTTCAGGAGGGTCCAAGTCTTCTTCAGGTGGTGGAATAGGAACTCAAAAACAGTTAGGCAGTAGCTCATCCACAAGTACTTCATCCTCTACCTCCTCTGCAAGCTCCTCTTCTTCATCTGGCTCCATACCCTTTTCTTCAAATGGTCAGTCCCAATATGGGAGCAGTGGTTGCAGTGGTGGAGGGGGTGGTGGAAGTGGAAACAACCCTAATGCAAAAGGCAAGTCCCCAAGCCGAAACAAAAAGCCATCGCTTACCGCAGTCATAGACAAACTGAAGAGTGTGGGTAGTGGGGGAATTGGTGGAGAGGAGAGTGAAGGTTGTGGTGGCAATTCAGGTGGGGTAGTGCCGCAAAATATTGGTCCTACATCCTCCAAGCATAGTATGTCCTCCCTGGGAGGCGAGTTTCTTAGCAAGAGAGACAAGATAGACAAAGATGGCAAGTCCAAGGTGTCTGGATCAGGGGGCAATTCTGGTGACAGGAAGACTGATTCCAAAAGTAGTGCTGTGACAGGCACTGGTGTGGCAAAAATTATCATCAGCAAGCCAGAAGGGGGCTCTCCAAGCATAAAATCTAAAGTAACTCTTCAGAAACCTGGAGAAAGTTCTGGAGATGGTGCCATACGTCCCCAGCACTCAGGCCACAAAGCCTCACCACTTTTCAGTGGCTCTACACCAAAACATGACCGCAACTCTCCAAGCCATAGCCGTTCCCCTGGGTACACGCCTATAAATCCAGACAGTGAGAGTGAGTCTGGTAGCAGTTCAATTGCTGAAAAATCTCATCAGAACAGTCCTAGCTCCGAAGATGACCAAACTATGAGACCACACCAACCCATTCAAGACTACATGAGTACTATGTCCATTAGCCAGAGTGAAAAACACAAGAAACATAAAAAAGAGAAGAAGAAGCAAAAAGAGCGGGAAAGAGACAGAGATCGAGAAAAAGAAAAGAAGAAGTCAACAATGTCTTGTGGACCCTCCTCTCACCCAGTAAAGACAGATGGCTGGTCCAGATCCCCCATATCTTCAGAAACTTCAATGTCATTGCTTAGCTCTGAGCGCTCCTCACGACCAAGTCCTGTGTATATGCATACAGAGGATGACGACCTCATGGACTCTGCCTTGACAGGCAATCTAGAACCTTTCAAATAATAAAAAAAAAAAACAATAATAATAATAATAATAAATTAGTTTGTAGAGGCAAAGAAATAGAACTGATTTTTTTAGACTGTAATGCTTTTTTTAACAATTGGTAAAAAATATTTCAAGTATTTTATGACAATTGTATTATGTATAAATGTTGCTATTTTTAATGTGGGATTATTATTTTGAGGGAAATATAAGGTTATCAATTTTCATCCAAAAAAATAAATCATTTGACAATATATAGAATATTGGTACAATACTTTAAATGGCTATGTATTTGGGTTTTCTTCTTTTCTAATTATATGCTTTATTTTTTATTTTTTTATTTTTTTTTTCAAATGAGATGGTATGTACACTGTGAAATCAAACTTAAAATGGTATTGTCTTTTAATGCGTTATTTAGCTTGTTAAATGGATGCATTGTCAAATACATGATAAACTGGATGCATTGTCGAACACGATAAAATGAAAGCCTCATTCCTTTTTTTAGTCTGTTTAACTGTAATTGAAAGGAATGAGAGATAAGGATATTATTAGAAAGAGTGAAAACCTCCTTTTTAATCTTAGAAAATATGAGTATATTTTAAATGTCCAATTATTTTACATCTTGCATTTCTGCTATCACTTCTGTTTACTACTAGATTAATGTATGTATTTTCTTTGAAATTGATTGTTTTACAAGACTGAAATAAATGTCAGTGCCAAGTTGTTGTTGATCTTTTTGCATCTTGCCTTTTTGGGCCTGCAGTATAATCATGGTATGAGTTAAAGTATTTTTGCACTTTACTATAGCTCATATTTGTTGTTGGTTAAAACTTCTTTTAATAAACACTCCATGAAGTCTGAACCTGTGAGTGTACTGTAAATCAGAGTGAGATGGATTTTTGTTATTAATACTGTTGGTACATTAGATTAAAGATTAAAATCTCCTGATTCCTGATCATTTACTTACCCCTGTCATCCAAGATGTTTCGTCTTTCTTTCCTCAGTTGAAAAGAAATTAAAGTTTTTGAGGAAAAAAATTCCAGGATTTTCTCCATATTATTACGGGTTCAAGCACGCAGTGCTGAAACCCTATTGTATCTGTTAGGATTTTTAGGGGTTCAAGCACGTAGTGCTGAAACCCTATTGTATCTGTTAAGATTTTTCTTATTAGGGGTTCAAGCATGAAGTGCTGAAACTCTCTTGTAATTGTAAGGATGTTTTTTATTATTATTTTTCTCTGGTAAAACTGATCGTGCAGCCCAAACCGTAAGGCATAGAGAGCTGAAACTTCAGATCGTAGTAGTATTGCTCACTACTCCCATACAAAGCCTCGCCCCAATCGGCCTAACGGTGGCGCTACAGCGCAAAAAACTAAAATTTTACACATTTTTGGCTGTAGCTTGTACACCGTTTGTCGTAGACTCAAAATCGTAACATCGTTGCGATCCTTGGGTCAGATTTTCTCTAAAACGCAAATTTTTTTTGTGCAAAATTTAGTTATATCTGAGACCAGCTTTGGCAAACTAGTCCTAGGTTTTTAACCTGATCGGAATCAAACCACTTCAGAAATATTTCCTGGATGCTGAATATCAACAATTATCAAAAAACAGTTGAAATTTTGATTTTCGCGTGAAAGAGTACGTCAATTAGCGTCTATGCTAACGTTAGCCAAATGTTATTTGAAGCATAACTCTGGAACAGAATGCGATCTCTTCACCAAACTCGGTACAAATGTGTATGAGCTCATTCTTTGGTCAAATAAAAACAATTGTGCCACTTGGGGGCGCTATAAGACTGAAAATACATAAAAAAAGTGATAACTAAGCAACCGTTGCAGCATCTTGGTCCAAAGGGGCACGAGTGTTTATGAGATAATTTGCGTATCTCAAAAAACATGGCCGCCATCGGCCAATGAAATTTAAACACTTATTAAACAAGGTTAACGGAGGTCGATCGGAACGAAACTCGGTGGGCATGTTCGACTCATGGCCCTAAAGGTCTATAAGAATTTTGAAAGAAATCGGCCACTAGTTGGCGCTAACGAGGTTTTTTGGCTCTGTAATCACGTGGTGTTTTACAAATCCACACAATATGTATATCATTTGATAGATCTCCTCATAATGAACAAATTTGCCTCAAGAACCATTTCTGTCAATCAAGTCGTTCATTAATTATTCACAAATATGTTAAAAACCTATTTTTGCAAACTAGTCTCTGGTTTTTTGCTCAATCTCGATCAAACCACCGCAGTAATAATCTCTGGACTCTCTAGATCAATAATTATTGAAACAATGTTGAATTTTGTCCTTTGGTTAGCTTTAAGCAGCTCATTTAAAAAGGGGACGTGGTCACATACAACCATAAGCCTATAAAACCTAAACAAAAACTTGAAACTTTACGAAAGTTGGTGAAAACGTGTAGTATGACTCTTAACAGCCATGCAAAGTTTCACGGAGATCGGGCCATAGGTGGCGCTATAACAACTTAAAAAGGCCTTAAAAAAACAAAATTTCTATAGAAAATGACCTCAAATTGTAGAAAATGTTCATATGTTCACACACACACTAGGCCTTCATATCATTTGATAGATCTCCTCATTCTCAGCAACTTTGCCTCTGGGACTAATGCTGTCAATCCAATCGTTCATGAAATATTCTCAATTATGTTAAAAACCTACTTTTGCGAACTAGTCCTAGGTTTTTTGCTCAATCTCGATCAAACCACTGCAGTAATACTCTCTGTACTCTCTAGATCAATAATTATCAAAAAATATTGAATTTTGTCCTTTGGTTAGCTGTAACGGGGGTCATTAAAAAAGGGGTGTGGCCAAATATGAGACCCAGAAGCCTATAAAATCTAAACGAAAACTTGAAACTTGTTGAAAACATGTCAAATGACTCTTAACAAGCATGCAAAGTTTCATGTAGATTGGACCATAGGTGGTGCTATGACAGTGAAAAAGGCCTCTAAAACACAGTATTTCTATAGTAAATGACCTCAAATTGCAATAAAATGTTCAAAATATTCACTTATACACTATATCTTCATATCATACGATAGATCTTCTAATTCTGAACAACTTTGCCTCTGGGACCAATGCTGTCAATCAAAGTTAATTTACACTGTGTGCAGAATTATTAGGTAAGTTGATATTCTGGTCATATTTTTTTCCAAGAACATTTGACCAATTCCAAACCACATCAATCTTAATAACTACTATTGATTTTGTATTTAATAATTTATAAGTGATATATAATTGTCCATGTAGGCTGATAATCAGAAACTTCTTATTTCAGGTGTGCTGAATTATTAGGCAGGTTTTCCTTTACAGATAAAATGAGCCAAAAAAGAGATTGAACTCAAGAATAAAAGTTAAAAAAATTATGAAATGCCCATGAGAAGGATGCAATACTAATGCAATAATAGAATTAGCAAAGTTAAGGCATGACCATTGGGCAGCAAAATGCTCATTGGGTCAGCACGGTCAGAAAAAACAGGTGGAGAAGAAAAGACACGTTAACTGCACAAGAATTAAGAATTAAGGTGAAGAATTAGGTGAGAAACCATCAGGAACCATTTAGTCTCCAGCGCCACCATTTTCCAGAACTGCAACCTTCCTGGAGTTTCCAGAAGTGGAATGTGTCAGGTTCTCAGAGACTTTGCTTGGGTAAAAAATTATTTAAAATGGCCCTCACTTAATATGAATAACATGCTGAAGTGTTGTGAAATACATGAAGACTGATTTTGTACAGGATTTATGGACAGATAAGTTGTGAGTGACTCTTGAAGGACCAGCATCACATCCTCTTGTACCACTATTTGAAGAATTTGTCTTCCAGAATCTGGCAGTAAGTTTTAGGAGCTCATTTTAGTTCATCTCCTATCCTGAAAAGTCTGTCTTGCAGGATTGATTAAAAATGAGCTCCTAAAACTTACGTCTTAAAAAGTCTTAAATTTAGTTGTATCAAATTTAAGGCCTTAAAAAGTCTTAAATTGTACAAGAAAGTCTTGATTATGATTTCAAGAGGTCTTAAATTTGGAGACGGAAAGACTAGAATTGCGATTATGGCTGAATATGATGATTAAACTTCAAAAGGCTATGATTTCATTTCATGTTCTGTCTTTACCCGGAAAACCGTTATATTTCAGCCAAAGGCGACACCTGCTGGCAGAGAATGAATCAGTTAACAGGTTAAACTAGCGCGCGTACGAGTTTCACTGCATGATTCAGTCTATTAAAATACATTTAGAATGATCATTAATTTAAGCTATGGGCGCAGAAAATGTATAGCCTATTTTTATACCATTTCATATAGTTAATATCACATGAAGTGTGTCATTTTTTTTTTTCTCCAAAAATCAGCATGATTACAAATGTGATATTGATTTTATGCAACAGTTCAATAAACAAGAAGTTAATATTAAGAGACTTACGTTTTAGACACCATATTTCCTGCTTTTGCTCTATTTCACCAACAAAAATAATTCCAAACACAGCCACAGAGCTGATTTGCATCTCTGAGCAGCATGAAGGCGATTCGTTCCTGAATGAATCAACCTTTTAAATGATTCGGTTCAATCGCAATGACTCCCTTGTCAACGCTGACTTACTGCTACCTATTGGCCATTTTAATTTCACATTTAAAATAATTTTAAACATCAGTTTTTAACGTTTTATGTTTCAGATATCAAAACATTATTTATGCATTTGTAGCTGCAGTTTAACATCTGTGTCCTTCCGAGCTGCATTAAACAGTGTGTAAATACATCTAAATGCCTCTTCATATGCATTGCAAAGATAAATTTTGTTGATACTGATTTTATTTGCTTGGTAACAACCCAAATGCAAGAATTTGACTCAAAAGATGATGCACACTTAAAGGTAAAAATGCCCATAAAACTTGTTGGAAGAGATTCATTTCTATTGCTGCTGTGAACTGACCACACAGAATATGAAGAATATAGAAAAAATTCAGGAGTCAGCTGTCCACGGTAATCTTTTAGACATCAGCACAATAACACACTCAGCAAAATATCGTCTAATTATTATCGATAAAATCCCATAAAATATCAAGATATAATTTTTTTTTTTTGCCAATTTTGCACACCCCTAATTCATGTTATTTAATTTATATAATAATTTATTGATAATTGTTAAAATCAATATTATTAATACTTTTGACTTATCCATTTTCTTAAAAATTGTTTAAAGGCTGAAATGTAAAGTTTATCATTTTACAAAACTTTTTGTTTTTGTGAAAACTTGTTTCTGAATTGTAAATTATGCTTTTTACAGGTTAATATGGTACTATAGACATTATAGAATCTTCTCAGTCTGATCAACTTTGCCTCTAGGATCACTGCTGTCAATCAAACTGTTCTTTAAGTATTTGAGATTATTTTAAAAAACATGCTTTTTTCAATTAGCCTTCAGTTTTTAACTCAAAATCAACCAAATCAGTGCAGTACTGTTCTCTAGACTCTCTAGTTCAATAATTATCAAAACAATTTTGAACATTCGCATTTGGACAACTATAAACCATATTATAGTCTATATTATAGTCTTATAATATGTTATTTACATCGTGTACCCAAAGGCCTATTAATACTAAAACAAAGCCCACTGTGTAAAACTGTGTAAAATGATGCATAATTTCATTCTAAACAAGCATGCAAAATTGAAGAGAGATTCGGCAAAAAATAACACTAATAGTTATGAAGTTTATAAACACAGTGTTGTAAGAGAAAATGCTATTTATAACCACTAGATGGTAGCGGAAGACCACTAATGAGCTTATTAAACTCTAAAACAGTAGTGTTCATAGGTTTTCTTATAGAGATATTATAAAATCACTGTTATAACATTTAAAATCACATTTAATTCAAGTTTACCATTTTGTTCATACATATCAGATTTTACAATTTTGCCATATGATCACAGAGAAACCTGAAAATGACGATATAAACTCTTAAAAAGAGAAGACTTGCAAAAAATATTATCAACTGTCATTTATTTCAAATATCTATATCTGCAACAAAATATGTGTATGTGTATATCATTTGATAGATCTCCTCATAATGAACAAATTTGCCTCAAGAACTACTGCTGTCAATCAAATCGTTCATTAATTATTCACAAATATGTTAAAAACCTACTTTTGCAAACTAGTCTCTGGTTTTTTGCTCAATCTCAATCAAACCACTGCAGTAATAATCTCTGGACTCTCTAGATCAATAATTATCGAAAAAATGTTTAATTTTGTCCTTTGGTTAGCTATAACTGGCTCATTTAAAAAAGGGGTGTGGCCACACATACCCAAAAGCCTATAAAACCTAAACGAAAACTCGAAACTTGTTGAAAACGTGTCACATAACTCTTAACAATCGTGCAAAGTTTCATGGAGATTTGACCATAGGTGGCGCTATAACAGTTAAAAAAGCCTCAAAAACACAATATTTCTATTGAAAATGACCTCAAATTTTAGAACATGGTCATATATTCACATAAACACTAGATCTTTATATCATATGATAGATCTCCTCATTCTGAACAACTTTGCCTCCGGGACTAATGCTGTCAATCAAATCGTTCATTAAATATTCTCAAATATATTAAAAACCTACTTTTGCAAACTAGACCCAGGTTTTTTGCTCAATGTCATTCAAACCACTGCAGTAATACTCTCTGGACTCTCTAGATAAATAATTATCAAAAAAATGTTGAATTTTGTTCTTTGGTTATTTTTAACGGGGTCATTTAGTAAAGGGGCCTGGCCAAATATACCCCAAAGCTTATAAAACCTAAAGGAAAACTCGAAACTTGGTGAAAACATGTGTCACATGACTCTTAACAACTATGCAAAGCTTAATGGAGTTCGGACTATAGGTGGTGCTATAACAGTCAAAAAGGCCTCCAAAAACACTATTTTTCCATAGTAAATGACCTCAAATTGCAATAAAATGTTCATAATATTCACTTATACACTATATCTTCATATCATACAATAGATCTTCAAGTATTGTTCTTTAAGTATTTGAGATTATTTTAAAAACCTGCTTTTGTGAACTAGCCCTCAGATTTTAACTGAAAATCAATAAAATCAGTGCAGTACTATTCTCTAGGCTCTCTAGGTCAATAATTATCAAAAAGAAAAAAAGTTGATCATTTGCATTTGGACAACTATAAAACGGTCATCTTATAATATGTTCTTTACATAGTGATAAACCACTATAATAGTTATAAAGGTTAAAAACAGTGTTGTATGAGAAATTGATATTTATAACCACTAGATGGCAGCGGAAGACCACTAATCTGTTTATTAAACTCTCAAACAGAACTGTTCATAGCTTTTCTCATGTAGATATTATAAAATCACTGTTATAACATTTAAAATCAAATTTAATTCAAGTTTACCATTTTGTTATGTCAGTTTTTACAATTTTGCCATATTATGATCACAGAGAAATATAAACTCTTAAAAAGAGAAGACTTGCAAAAACTATTGTCACCTATCATTTATTTCAAATATCTATATCTGCAACAAAATGTGTGTGCATGTATGTCCATGGATGAGTATTTCTCTATTGTCTATTTGCCTATTGTCCATTTTCAATGTGCTTGACTGCCAACAATAGATCCAGGTAGCCTAGACCCTAAAAGCATACTACCTTAGGCCTCAAAATGCTTGAATTTATCGCCCTGTTATCGCTGCTTGCAGCTATATTTATTATTAGGGGTTCGAGCACGAAGTGCTGAAACCCTATTGTAATTGTTAGGATTTTTATTATTATTATTATTCTGCCCTAAAACGAATCGTGCAGCCCAAACCGTAAGTCGTAGAAACTTGAAACTTGGTCAGATTGTAGAGCTCAGTCAGTGAAGAACGTATCAAAGTCTCAGCCCAATCGGCCAAACGGGGGCGCTACAGCACAAAAAACAAAAATTTTAGACATTTTTGTCCGTAGCTCGTACACCGTTTGTCGTAGACTCAAAAACTTTACATCGTTGCAATCCTTGGGTCAGCACAAACAAAAGTGTATATGCAAGTTTTTCGCTCTACGATGCTCCGTTTTTCCGCAAAATTGACCTATATCCAAAACCTACTTTTGCGAACTAGTCCTAGGTTTTTCATCCGATCGGAACCAATCCACTGCAGAAATATTGTCTGGACACTGAATATCAAAAATTATCAAAAACGAAACAGTACGTCGATTAGCGTCTATGCTAACGTTAGCCAAATGTTATTTGAAGCATAACTCTGGAACGGAATGAGATATCTGCACCAAACTCGGTACTCATGTTTATGAGCTCAATCTTTGGTCAAATAAAAAAAATTGCGATGCTCTGCCACTTGGTGGCGCTGTAATACTGAAAAACATAAAAACAGTTATAACATATAATATACCGTTAGTCCGATCGACTTGAAATTTGGTATGCAGCCTCTTGGTCCGAAGGGGCACGTGTGCATATGAGGTCATTCGCGTATCTCAAAAAACATGGCCGCCATTGCCCAAACAAATTTAAGCACCTATTTGACAAGGTTAACGGAGGTCGATCGGAACGAAACTCATTGGGCATGTTCGACTCAAGGCCCTAAAGGTCTGTAAGAATTTTGAAAGAAATCGGCCACTAGTTGGCGCTAACGAGTTTTTTGGCTCTGTAATCACGTGGCGTTTAATATATCCACACAATATGCATATCCTTTGATAGATCTCCTCATGATGAGCAACTTTGCCTCAAGAACCATTGCTGTCAATCAAATTGTTTATTAATTATTCAGAAATATGTTAAAAACCTACTTTTGCGAACTAGTCCCTGGTTTTTCGCCCGATCGGAACCAAACCACTGCAGTAATATTCTCTGGACTCTCTAGATAAATAATTATTTATGATAGTTTAACAGTTTCATTTCTATGTGTGTGTGTTTGTATGTCTGTGTCTGTGAGCCTATTGTCCATTTTCAATGTGTTTAACTGTCGGCTATGCGTCCAGGTTGACCTAGACCCTGCAAATATACCGCCTTAAGGCTCGAACCCCGGTAATCGCTGCTTGCAGCTATATTTATTATTATTATTATTATTATTTTTCTGCAGTAAAACTGATCGTGCAGACCAAACTGTAAGGCCTAGAGACTTAAAACTTGGCCAAAAGTTAGAGCTCAATTTGGGGAGAACCTATCAAAGTCTCAGCCCAATCGACCCATAGGTGGCGCTATAGCGATCAAAAGTGTGAAAATGCTAATAACTCCTAAACCGCTTGCCGTAGACGCAAAATTTAAACTTTTTTGGAATCCTTGGGTCAAGGATAATTCCAAATGGTCACTGTGACTTGGGGTCTACGAGGTCCTGTTTTTCCACAAAATTGAGCGATATCTAAAACCTACTTTTGCGAACTAGTTTTATTTCTATTTGTGTGTGTGTGTTTCTGTGAGCCTATTGTCCATTTTTGATGTGTTTCACGGTCAGCTATGCATCCAGGTTGGCCTAGACTCTAAAAGCATACCACCTTAGGCCTTAAAATGCTTGAACCCCGGTAATTGTGCTTGCAGCTATATTTATTATTATTCTTCCCTAAAACTGATCGTGCAGCCCAAACCGTAAGACCTAGAGAGCTGAAACTTGGTCAGATTGTAGTAGTCTTGACCGCTACTCAGATCCAAAGACTCGCCCCAATTGGCCTAACAGAGGCACTACAGCGCCAAAAACGATAATTTCAGACATTTTTGGCCGTAGCTCGTACACCGTTTGTCGTAGACTCAAACATTTTACATCGTTGCAATCCTTGGGTCAGATTTTCTCTACGACGCACGGTTTTTCCGCAAAATGAGCCATGTCCAAAACCTACTTTTGCGAACTAGTCCTAGGTTTTTCGCCCGATCGGAACCAAACCACTGCAGAAATATTCTGTGGACACTGAATATCAATAATTATCAAAAAAAAGTTGAAATTTCCAATTTCGCACGAAACGGTACGCAGAGAAGCGTCTATGCTAACGTTAGTTAAATGTTATTTTAAGTATAACTCTTGAACGGAATGAGATATCTCCACCAAGCTTGGTACACATGTGTATGAGCTCATTCTGTGGTCAAATAAAAAAAATTGCGAAGCTTTGCCACTTGGTGGCGCTATAAGACTGAAAAAACATAAAAAAGCTATAACTAGGCAACCGTTGGCCCGACCAACTTGAAAACTGGTATGTAGCATCTTGGTTCAAAGGGGCAGGAGTGTCTATGAGGACATTCGCGTATCTCAAAAAACATGGCCGCCATTGGCCAAACAAGTTTAAGAACCTATTTGACACGGTTAACGGAGGTCGGTCGGAACAAAACTCGGTAGGCATGTTAGACTCATGGCCCTAAAGGTCTGTAAGAATTTTGAAAGAAATTGGCCACTAGTTGGCGCTAACGACATTTTGTGGCGTTGTAATCACGTGGTGTTTCACACATCCACACAATATGCATATCATTTGATAGATCTCCTCATAATGAACAATTTTGTCTCAAGAACCATTGCTGTCAATCAAATCATTCATTAATTATTCATAAATATGTTAAAAACCTACTTTTGCAAACGGAAGAAATTGAAATGGCGTTAAAAAGAAAATAAATAAATAAACCTTGAGCTGTTAACATATTATATATGTTGTACATATATAATATGTTAACAGCTCAAGGTTTATTTATTTATTTTCTTCTTAGCGCCATTCCAGCATCTAAGGCTATATTCATGGTGAGAACCAGTCAACCTACACAAGTTGATCTATACAAGTCTTCTATCTTTACACACGTTTGTGGACAATTTAGACACTCCAACTAGCCTAACATGAATGTCTTTGGGCTGTGGGAGGAAACCGGAGCACCTGGCACAGGGAGCTCAAGGTTTATATATACTGTATATCCACTGTTATATGAAGTATATGGTATATGAAGAGTTCGTTTGTAAGAAGAGATAACTCTGTTTTTGTTAATTTTCATATTGTGTTAGTGTTTTTTGTAGTTATATAAAATTTCATGCTGTATTACATGTATGTAAGATACTTGTAATCATTGCTTTAACTGTATTTTATGGAGATAAAATGATGCCTAAAAGATTTGCACGCGCAGGGTAAGATAAGTGTACACAAGATAGAAAGCGTAAATTAATTCACAAAAAAAGATTTGTAGAAATTTAAATTGCGTTTTAAGTGTAAGAAAAAAAAGATTTGCAGAATTTACTGTTTTTGCAGGTGTAATTCATTTATTGTGAAACTGCAACTTCATTCTTATGTCATTGTGATTACACTTTTGGCATTGTTGTTTCATCCAGATACAGTCAAAAGTATTGCAAGTTTGTGCACAGTGTTTTGCAAGCGAAAATAAATATATCAAGAACTGCAAAACGGATTGACTGCGTAAAACCAATATGTGTGTGTAGAAAACTAAACTGTTGCAACTGTCTAAATTACTTGTTGTATGTATATGGAAAAATGTTCCCCAAATATTCTACGTCTTTGCGCTTTCATTTTTGACATGATTTTTTCAATGATTTCAGATTTGGAAGTGTGAGCTTTAGACGGGTCCTTCTTGTTTCAGCCAATCAAATGAGGCTTTTGCCGATTCTTGATTTATTTGTTATTTGATTGGTTTAATAAACACTCTAGACCTGAGAACTCATCTTTATAGAGTGGGGGAACTATGATGTGGATCGGCTGTTAGCATGAAACCGGTTCCCTCAACAAAAAAGCCAATTGGATTTTTCCATAGCCTTTTGGATTATTGCAAGAAATAAGCGGTGTTCAATAATTGTTCATGAAACTTACATGTTTTGTCATCAAGATAATATTTAAAAAATAATAGGCTATAACTTTGAATTTTGAAGCCTAAACAAAAGTGCCTAAACTTAAAAACTAAACTTAGGCTATAAACGAAGTACAGCACCACGGTCAATTGTCTTCAATGTCACTAACAGCGTAGTCCCAACAACTTAAACTTATTAACACATTCAATGAAAAGGATTTACTCTGTATATATGAATTTTAATCCACACTACATTAACCTTTTCATATAAACTGGAATAAATTTAAAACTAGAGCCAAACTAAAACATGAAATTAGATATTAGTAATAAATAGTATAGTCAATAAATGAAATAATCATAAGTTAAGGACATGTTAAATCACGTATTTCTGCACATTTTAAGATAAGTTGCATAAAAGTCAATAAATTCTTGATTAATATGAATATTTTAATTAAAAACGTGTCCATGTACTATTGAATACAATTGTAGTGCATTTAATTTATTAAATAACAGCAGAGTGAGTGAGGCTTGCAATACTGTGTTTGGGTGAAACAACAGTGCCAAAATTTTATGTGCAGTCAGAAGAATACAGATGATATTCATTTTGCCTTAGCATGAAGTTTCAATTTCACAATAAATGAATTACACTTATAGAAAACAGTAAAAGGTTGCAAATCTTTTTTTCTTAATCTTGAAATGTGATGTACACTTTTATAAATTTGGTTACACTTTATTTTGATAGTCCACTTTAGACATTCTACTAACTATAAGAAATTTTGTAACTACATGTCAACTACAGATTTAGATTTAGATTTAGTCATTTTGCAGACGCTTTTATCCAAAGCGACTTACAATTGGGGAATACATAAAGCGATTCATCTTGAAGAGGCAATCAGACAGACGAAGTGCTTGCAACACCAAGTCTCAGGCATTGTTCAAATAAATACAAACTACCAAAGGAAGGAATAAGTTAAGAGAATTTTTTTTTTTTTTTAGGATGAAGTCAAGTGCTGTCAAAAGAGATGAGTTTTCAGTTGTTGCTTGAAGATTGACAGGGATCCAGCATTCCGGATAGGGGTGGGAAGATAGTTCCACCAGCCAGGAATGGTGAACGAGAATGTTCTGGAGAGTGATTTTGAGCCTCTCTGTGATGGTACCACGAGGCGTCGCTCACTAGCAGATCTCAGATTTCTGGAGGGGATGTAGTTTGTTAATAGAGAGTGCAAGTAAACGGGTGCTGAGCCAGTGGTTGTTCTATATGCAAGCATCAGTGTCTTGAACTTGATGCGAGCCGCGACTGGTAGCCAGTGCAGGGAGATAAAGAGAGGTGTAACATGGGCTCTTTTGGGCTCGTTGAAGACCAGTCGTGCCGTTGCATTCTGAATCATTTGTAGAGGTTTGACTGTGTTAGACGGAAGTCCAGCCAGAAGAGCATTGCAATAGTCCAGCCTAGAAATGACAAGGGCCTGGACAAGAAGTTGTGCAGCATGCTCTGTCAGAAAGGGCCTGATCTTTCTGATGTTATATAGTGCAAACCTGCAAGATCGAGCAGTCTTTGCAATGTGGTCTTTGAAGGTCAGCTGATCATCAAAGATTACACCAAGATTTCTGACCGAAGTTGATGGGGTTATTGTTGATGAACCTACATGTCAACTAATTCTCATTCATTTGCAACTACATGTCTACTAACTCTCAGTAGGGTAGGTTTAGGGTTAGTAGAATAAGTTGACATATACTTGCAAAGTTTCTCATAGTCAGTATGTTGTGAACCCATCAAAATAAAGTGTTAGAAGATATTAAGCAGACAGTCTTCTAATACTCTAATGACTGCTAGTTGACATGTAGTTGCAAAGTTACTTACTGTTAGCAGAATGTCTAAAGTGGACTATCGAAATAAAGTGTTACCATAAATTTTATTGCCCATGCAAAATTAATCTACATTTGCTGTCTTAGGTACACTTTCATAAATCTTACCCTGTGTAAGCGGATGTTTTAGGAAGTGTTTTATCTGCATAGTATTTGTCATTTCTGCTTAAATACAGTTGTTAAATGCTTGTATGATTTGTATTTTCCAAGAACAGTACAGATACTGTGGTATATGGACATTACTTTGAAAGTCATCTTTGATTATTTTTTAATTGTAACAAAGAACTATGCATTTTTTAAATATGTATTGTAAAAAGTATTCAAATTAATAAAAAATAAAAATGATTCTGAGTTTTAGTCAGGTGGACAAGTAAAATCATGTCCTGTCCTGCAGTGTCTCACTACACAGTAGGATGAGTTAGAACAACCTCAACTTGAGGGGAAATGGACAACTTTAAATAACATGTTCATATATCAACAAAACATAAGTTCTATCAGTTTTCTGTGTAATGCGCATGTGCCAGAAACTCTATATCATGACGTACTTTGCTGATGCAAGAAAAGAAGGAGCCCTTGTTTGAACGATTATGGACTTGATGGATTGCGGATAATGAGTAAGTATTCCCTGATTTGTGCTTTTCTTAATGTTAATTTACGCTTGTTTTGTTAGCGCTCGGCGTCGGCGTTTTGATTTCAGGCAATCACGTTTTGCGAACTAATCGGGAGTCACACGCACTGCCAGGCAAACTCGTGTTTATTCACTTTCAGACGTTCCTGACAGACTCCAAATAAACCAATATTTTGGAGTATATGTTACGCCATTAACTCCAAATGTTCACTCAACTGCGACACACTGTGCTGAGAGAACTGATGAAAACGGCTGACACTGATCTCGGATCTCCATTATACTGTGAATTTGGCAAAATGTAAGTTAATTAAAAAAAATAAAACGTACGCCTAAAGTTACTGGAAAATGCAAATGCTATTAGTTATATCAAACAGCATTTTTAACATGATGAGCATGCAACAACTGTTCAGTGAAAACGTAAATGAAATGTGCTATTTAAATGCACAAGCTTTATGAGCTGAATCCTCGTTTCTGTAAAAAGCTAATGAAGACTAGTTAAATTTATATCTATAAGACTTTCAGAGACACGCTAATGTAAGAAACTTTTCCAAGACGACGATGATGGTGATGATTACTATTATTTATGATTACAAATTACTTTATTTGAATGTGTTTGAGCATATTTTTATTCGCTGGGACGATAGAAATGATGTCATTAGGTGAGGACGTAAAAGAACTGGTGAATCGGAAACAAACTGTCCAAAAGAACCGGACTTCCTATTACTACTAAAATTGTGGATCAAGTTAATGTTGATAAATAGATAAAACAGTGTACATATAAGTGACTTTTTAGCGTTTTTTAATCTGATCTAATTATTGTTAATTTTAAGATGTTCTGTGAATATTTCTGTATGTAATGTGTATGTGTACTTGGCTGGAGTTTTATTTTTATTTAATTTTTAAAAAATTTTTAAATGTATTTGCAGGATTAGTACAGTGCAAGCAGAGTGGAAGCACAACTCCGTATCGATGAGGTGGTGTTGCAAGATTTGTAGATTTTCCTCGCCCCAACCAGCGTACCCTAATCACACACTACAAGCTGAAACACTGCCATCAGGCAAGTCACTGTCCACTCCCATGCATCTATAAAGATTGTGTTTGCACATTTAGGAGTGAACTGTCTCTGAAGAAGCATTTAACTTGTGACCATAGTGTGTTCAAGCCTCCTCAAAATTGCTTAAAGCAACATTAAATGTGAACTGTGACCTGTGTGATTTTTATTTTTTACAGTTAATCAGGTCAAAGCGTTATGAGGACGTTCCAGAAATCACTTCAATACTGGAGAGTCTTGACAAGGATGTGAGTCAATTTATTTTAAAGCAGTCTTTCTCTCCTCAAAATGACAATTCTGTGATCATTTACTTACTTTCATGTTTGTCCAAACCCCTATGACCCTTTTTTCTTCTATGGATCATAAAACTTTTCACATAATGACTTAAGAGTAAGTGTCTAAAAAGTAACCTATATGCTTTGTATGTCATATTCCAAGTCTTGTGAAAGCATACAATCTCTTTGTATGATGAAAGCATAAAAATTTCAGTCTTGGTTTACAAAAATGTTTGATTGTATTAGCTTCTACATAAATATCAAACCTCATTAGTTCTTGCAAGTCTTTTGATCAAATGTCATGACACAAGAACTAATGAGGTTTGATATTTATGTAGAAGCTAATACAATGTCATAAATGTAAATGACAATCATCATCTTTGCTAACCTATCCTTTTAAATCCTTTAAAGTGTTGTTACAACCCAATGAATTTAAGGCAAGGTGCCCAATCCTGCTCCTGGGGAGGCAAGATCCTGACAAAAAGGTAACAAACATCTGTTGCTGCACCACATCACTGGTGATTTATTTACAACAAAAGTATACAAGTGCAAATTTGAAATTAATGTTTGTTTTATTTTTTTCTAAAAAGCATCAAAGAGGGGGAGAAAGGATAAACGAATAACGAAAAACAAAGGATTTAATGTATAAATCTGGTACTTCAAGCATCCTATATTTTACCAACAACAAACCAAAGGATGAGGACAGCAGCATTGCTGGGCCTGCCGTGTTGCATGCGAGAGACATGGTGACATGCGAGAGATGTAGTGCATGCGAGAGACAGCTTACCTCGCAAGATATGCGAGGTAAGCTGAAACATGTAAGGCAACACAATGGAAAATTTAACATTAGATCTCTTAATTTGCAGGGGTCTGGGGACTGTATTTGTGTAATTGCTTTTAAGTAATAGTACCACCTTGTTTTGTTTAGATTCTATAGAGCCCAGTGACCGTGAAGACGATGTGATCAAGGGTGTGGTGATTGGAATCCTAGTGGTTGTGGACCTCTCCCAGCGTTCTACAATGACGTTGCCCTGATGATTGAGGAAGAAGTGGTAATGCGTCACCTGAGTGATGTACCTAATGCTTTTCTGAACCTGATGGGCCTGGTGTACGCATTAAACAGGGTTTCTGCAGGATTTTTAAGCTCAAATTTAAGACTTTTTAAGACCTGCACAAATAAAATTAATACCATATTAGCGAGGTAGGGCAATGTCTATAGTACCATATTAAACTGTAAAATGACTGTAAAAAGCATAATTTACAATTCAGCTACAGATTTTCACAAACTTTTATAAAATTATAAATTTTACATTTCAAACTTTAAACCATTTTTAAAGTAAAAAGTATTAATTATTATATTGATTAAAAAAATTATCAATACAATTATTATATAAATTTAAAAATATGAATTAGGGGTGTGCAATATTGACGAAAAATTATATCTTGATTTTTTTTCTGGGATTTTATCGATAATGATAATTACACAATATTTTGCTGAGTGTGTTATTGTGCTTGTATCTTAAAGTACTTTTATTTTAATATTCTTCATATACAGTTTCTTCCCCAGAGCTGTCTCTTTACTGAACTCTAACCCCCGTTGATCCACTCCCTCGTATATTATTAACTCTTCTCTCCTACCTCACATCTGCCTTATTTGCACTACTGAATGTAAATTTTTATTACAGTAACAACTGTTTACTTTTGTATCTTGCACTACCATACCTAAATTGGACTATGCTCATTTGCACTGCCGACTGTTGTTACATGATCAATGTTTACATTAACATTTTGCACCGTATGTCTAATTGTAATACGCAATCACTTCCACTGCACTTTTACACCTTGTTTATAGTAATAGTCATCTGTATATATATTATATTGATAGTACATATCACCTGTAAATTCTGCTTATAGTAATAGCCATCTGTATATTTATTCACTATACATATTCACCTGTAAATTCTGTATATTCATTCACTATACATATTCACCTGTAAATTCTGTATATTTATTCACTATACATATTCACCTGTAAATTTCTGTATATTTATTCACTATACATATTCACCTGTAAATTCTGTTTATATTAATAACCATCTTTCTATATATATTTATACATATATTCAGTACATGTCCTTGTCCTGCACTTATTCAACCATTGTATATACTGCACTTGCTACTATTGCACTTCTGGTTAGACCTAAACTGCATTTCGTTGCCCTGTACCTGTACTTGTGTAATGACAATAAAGTTGAATCTAATCTAATCTAATCTAATTCTGTGTGGTCAGTTCACAGCAGTGATAGAAATTAATATTTTCCAATCAGTTTTATGTGTATTTTTTAACTTTAAGCCATTTTTTCTAAAAGTGTGCATCATCTTTTGAGTCAAATTCTTGTATTTGGGCTGATACCAAGTAAATGAAATCAGTATCATCAACATGTATCTTTGCAATGCATCTGAAGAGGCATTCAGATGTATTTACACACTGTTTAATTCAGCTCAAAGGGACATAGAATGCTAACCTGCAGTTACAAATGCATAAATAATGTTTTGAAATTTGAAACATAAAACATTAAACTGATGTTTGAAATTATTTATTTTTTAAATGAAGATACTTGAAATGTGAAATTAAAACCACCAGTTGGTGGCAGCAATTCACTGTTAATAAGTGAGTCATTGCGATTGAACCGAATCATTTAAACGGTTGATTCATTCAGGAACGAAACACAGCATGTTGCTCAGAGACGCAAAAACAGTGCTGTAGCTGGTTGGAATGATTTTTGCTGGCGAAATAGAGCAAAAGCAGGAAATATGGTGTCTAAAATGTAAGTCTCTTAATATTAACTTTTTGTATTATTGAACGGTTGCATAAAATCAATATCACATTTGTAATCATGCTGACTTCTGGAGAAAAAAAAGCACTCTTCGTGTCATATTAACTATATGACATGATATAAATATAGGCTATACATTTTCTGCCCCCATATCTTAAATTATGTGATCATTCTAAATGCATTTTAATAGAATCGTGCAGAAGGCACTAGTACGCGCACTAGTTTAACCCATGTTAACTGATTCATTCTCTGCCAGCAGGTCTCGCGTTTGGCACAAATATAACTGTTTTCCCGGTAAAGACAGTAAGAGCAGCACCGGACTTTGAACATGCAGCGCTCATGTTTATTTCATGAAATCGTAGCCTGTTGAAGTTTGTTACATTCAGCCATATCGCAGTTCTGGTCTTTCCGTCCCCAAATTTAAGACCTCTTGAAATCATAATCAAGACTTTCTTGTACAATTTAAGACTTTTTAAGACCCCGCGGAAAGCCTGATTAAACCTCGACTACCCAAAGGAAGTACATAGAGGAATTACAATTCACATTTGAAGTGATACAGTGCCTGTTTATTGGAGTTGGGTCAGACTCTTGCACCGCAAGAGTTCACTCTTTGAAGAGCAAGTGGCGACGATAAGACTGAAAACAAACAAAAAAATATACTTTTTCCTTCTTGCTACTGTTTAATTGATGGACTGGTTTAAAGTGTAAGAGCATTGTTGTTTTAATCTCATTGTTTTAAGTGGAACATTGGAATTCCTAAAATTTTCAAACTGACTTTTGTTGTTACCTTATACTGCTTCCTCTTTCCTTGTCATGTTTCTACGATTGGGAATTGAAGACAATTTTTGAACAGTTTAATGTGAAGTTTTTTTAACAAAGCTTATTGTGAATTCTTCATGTGTACTTGTTCCTGCAATGAAAATATCAGACCACAATAAATAGACCAAACCGTAAGTCGTAGAGACTTGAAAGTTGGTCAGATGGTAGACCTCAATTTGGGGAGAACCTATCAAAGTCTCAGCCCAATCGGCCCATAGGGGGCGCTACAGCGATCAAAAACGCGAAAGTGCTCATAACTTCTAAACCGCTTGTCGTAGACTCAAACATTTTACATTTCTGGAATCCTTGGGTTACCAAAAATTTAAAACAGTCACAGTGATTTTGGGTGTAGGATGTCTCGTTTTTTCTGCAAATTTGAATGACGTCCAAAACCTACTTTTGCGAACTAGTCCTAGGTTTTTCACCCGATCGGAACCAAACCATAGGTTTATTTTCTTTTTCTGACATTTTCTCTTGTCCTTATTTACTATCCTTAAGTTTAGATCTAAAAGTACATTTTCCCATCTTTGCCATCGAGTATTTGGGGCTTTTGCGTGTTTTATCTTATTCTTAGTTAAATGTCAAGTCAAGTCAAGTCACCTTTATTTATATAGCGCTTTTACAATACAGATTGTGTCAAAGCACTTAACAGTATCAAATTGGAGGATAGAGTGTCAGTAATGTATAATTAAACACTCAATTTTCAATTTTCAGTTAAAGGCATTTCATTATTGAATTCAGAGATGTCATTGTCTAGCTCAGTTTAGTTTAAATAGTATCTGTGCAATCAAATCGGCGATAATCGCTAGAAATTAAGTGTCCCCAACTGAGCAAGCCAGAGGCGACAAAAAATGTCCCATTATTGCTTCATCTGTATTAATTATTATATTCTGTCTTTGAGCGAGACCTTGTAATTCTGCATATCTCTTACTAATAGCTGCTAATTTTTTCTCTAACGGTAAAAACGTTTTCTATGGATTCTCCCAGCTACCTGACATTATACGAATTGGTATATTCCTTTTTTTCATTCCTTGCTATCAGTTGATAACCAATCGGAAATATTTCTAAATCTACTTCTAAAGATTTACTGTCATCTCTTCCTTCTAGTTGTCCTGAGCCTAAAATTGCCTCTTTTAGGTTTTGTAGTGCTTTTTCTGCTTCTTCAGTCCAACATAATTTATTACCTTTTACTGTATTATATATTGGTTTAGCTTTTTGACTAAATTTAGGAACTATATCTCTCACATAATTAATCAGTCCCATCATTTGTTGTACATTTTTAACGCTTTGTGGAGTTTTTAAATTTGTTATTCTTTCCCTCATTGATTGTGTAATTCCTCTGTTTCCTGCTGATATCCAAAATCCTAAGAACTCAACCATATTAGTCATCACTTCACATGTTCAATGCTTTATAGTTTGTTACTAGTCTGAAAGTCTTGTCTGGTTTTGGCACTAATTGTATGGGACTATTTGTTATCGCAGATGTAACTTCTCTAAGAACTCCCTGTTCCACTAGTTCTTGTGTAGTTTGATTTAACTCTTCCTTAGCCATTTTATTGATTGGATAATGACGTTGTGGTTTATGTATTCCACCTAGTATTTCATGCTCGTATATATTACTAACTTTTCTGCAATAATTTTTATATCTTCCATAAGGTGCTTCTCGTAATAAATGTTTCGCCTCTTCTGATCCTATCATTCTACTGTGTATCCTTTTTAATTCTGATTCAATATCTACTTTTAATCTAAAGAACTTCTTTAGATCTTTTGCAGCTAACAGGTTCTCTGATCCTTTTATCATTTTAATACCAAACTTTTCTCCCATTTGTTCTTCTACTTTACCATTATAAACTTGAATTAAAATATTATCTGTAAATTGTATTGACTCTGTTGTAGAGGTCATCTGAGCTCCTGTATCTACAAGATACTCTATTCCTTCTAAATTAACAAATACATTATCATCTTTTTCTATTACCCTCTGGTCACAAATGTCCCTCTTCAACAGGCCAAGTATTTCGCATTGCGTTGTTTCTTGTTTTTTCCCCACTGCCTTTTTTGTGCTTCCTGGATCTGACTGCATGTCTGTTTTGACCGTTATCTTTGTACGCCTAACTTTATTAATGTTCAAGGTTTCTATTTTATGCTTTTGAATTACTTCGCTTCTTTCTTCTGTGGTCATTATCCCCCATTTATCATCTGAAATGTAACCTATTTCTCTTGTATTATTTATCTTCCAGATTTTTGTACTCTGAGTTTCTGTTCTGGGTACAATATTTTTTATTTCCTTCTCTCTGTCTGGTTTGAAAACGAGTATTATAGAGTTGTATTCTTACTCATTTTGCTATTCTTGCATTTTTGGAGAATTAACTTTCTGCTGTTTTTGCATGTTCTTTTCTCCTTACTACTCTTATATGTTGGCAACTTAAATCATACTCAGCAAGTCTTTCATCTATTTGTTTTTTAGTTACCTAATTTAGAATTGTTATTAATTTATATCCCCCTGGAATGTTTCGTCCTACATCCCTTAACAATCTAACCTTATCTGTCATAGGTATCTTCTATTGATAACCATACACTTAACAATGGAACTTGATCTTTAGACGCATTGATTAACATTTCTTTCCACTGTGAATATTTGTCCTCTGTACCTGTTAAGTTTCTAACCTTTTCTATAGCTTGTGCAGATATTGCATGGCCTGTGCATGTATGAACTAGGCGAGTTATGGCTGTTATGGACGGACTCGGACACAAAGATGATAGGTGAGTATGAGGTGATTTATTGAAACAGGTTAAGCACACAGGTGAATTGAGACGTCTTGAGAGGTGAGTAGATATCTTGGAAACGGCAATTCTGATGGGGATAACAAGGTGATGATAATTCTTTTCTTCTTCTAGGAATACAGGTAGACGAGACAGGTTGGATCCAGGGAGTGACACACACACACTTCGTGCTGGGACTTCTGCAGAGAGAGAGAGGGCGACACAAGGAGGAGGAACACAGGAGGTAAGTTTATACAAGGTAAGCGGTCTTAGAATATTGGAAGGATATAGTTCTCTTCGTTGTAGGATGTAGAGTTGTCTGAGTCCACGTAGCAAAGACGAGATCGGACACTGAAGTGTGTGTGTGGTGAGCTTTTGTAGTGTGGGCTGATGAGGAGGTGATCAGGTGCAGGTGTGTGTGATTAGAACTCCGGGGATGTGGAACGTTGTGATTGGTGGAGTGAAGGGCCTGACTGGTCTGTGACAATGGCTTCGCAACTTAAATTTGCATTTCCTGCGGCTTTAATAATACGATCCATATAAGCACTATGATCTTCTCCTTTCTTTTTGGCTCCTATCTGTTTTCTTACTGCATCTGCTAGTTGTAGTCCTAATAATTTAGCTTGTATATCTTGCTCCTCTCTACTTTGCTTCGGAGTTGTAAATTTGGTTACACTTTATATTAGGTTGCCTTAACTACTATGTACTTACATCAAGAAATATGTACAATGTACTTATTGTGTTCATATTGTATTGCAAAACACTTTTACTGCTATTGAGGTGGGATATAGGTAAGGTTAGGGAAAGGTTTGGTGGTATGGGTAGGTTTAAGGGTGGGTTAAGGTGAAAGGGATGGGTTGACAGTGTAATTATCCCTCTGGCCCTATTCGTTTAGGAGTCACACTTGAAATATAACTTTTTTCTTTTTTTTTCTCAGGAAAATCAATGTAATATATTTTTGTTCAATAATATTTTTTGATTATGATTTTTAGGGAATTTTATGATACTATGCAATATTTATAAAATTTTTATGAGCTATTTTTTCCACTAGAATTAATATATATATATATATATATATATATAGTTCCTAGTTCATATATATAATCTATTTATTTACTTTTTTTTAAAATAAATGCAATATTTCACATTAAAATAGAGTGAAGGCATTTAAAATCCATTTTTTTTGAAGTGAGAATTGGGCCATCTGGAGGCATTAAAAAATAAAAACTTGTGTAATGTTGCGTAACCTCTTGTATTAGCACCCTATATAGATATATACAGAGGCTTTTGGATTCATGTTGTTTTTTTAGACATACTTTCTTAATTTGTTTAGGTTTTGCTATTAGATATATATCTAGACATTCTAAAAGACTACTTTTTTGCAAGGTCTAGATATTTTTGGTTAGATAAGTATCAGGTTTTACATTATGATTACAGTCAAACATTAAAATCTTGTTAGAAAGGGAACACATAGAAAGCATTTTTGTTACTCAGTATTTGATCATTAACAACAAAACGAGGAATAGATAGTGATAATTCAAAACACTTTATATAAACATTTTGTAATTAACTGATATTTTATTCAATGTAATTCAATTAATGTTAACATTTTCAAAATTTGCTCTGTTGCAGTTTTATCAGTCATTTCTGTGTATATGTGTATGTGTGTGCGTGTGCGTGTGTCTATTTTGCACTCCTGATATTCTAGACAGTTACCCCTTTTTTTTTTCTGACCAGTGGCTGATTTGTAGTTTGTACCACCTAAAGATTCACTTTAGTGAGTTTTCACATTTTTTCGTATTTCCCATTCATTTCCTATGTCGGTCATTTTTGACCATGAAGAAGTCAAGTGTGATATAAGTACAATGTAAAAACATTTATGTACACAATAAGTGCATTGTATCAAATTATTAATTTAAATGTAAGTACATAGTAGTTAAGGCCACCTAATATAAAGTGGGACCGTAAATTCTAACTGTCTCGCTGGAAAATCCCTAACTCCAGCATTAGGAGTAAAGGGGCCTCTTCTGCTTTCTCTCTCCTAATCTGTGTCCTCGCTCTCCCAGCTCTCAGATGTTCCATATCCTAATCTCGTTATAGCCTGCTGACCCTTTACTGTGTCTAACTCTCTCCTCAACTGTTTCTGCTTTTAAATTCTTTATAATTTTCTTTAGTTCTCTAATTATTTTCCTATTAAATTCATAACCTTCCTGAAATATAATTTGTTTTCCAGATTTAGACCAACCTTCATGCTTAGCTATCTGCGAATACTGGCTAGCTGTTCTCATTTGTCCATAAGTTAAGTTATTATCAGGAATAATCTTCCTATCCCATTTTCTTGTTAACTTTCTTCCTCTGTTAAATGTTAAATACATTACAAGTAAAATACTGATATAAAAAACAGAAATAAAAACAAAGGTATATATAAATTTGCACGCTCGGTTATCTAGAGGCATCACTGGCAAGGGCGCCGGCACTGGAGAAGCTGTCACACAGAACCAGCATCTGATTTTCTTAATCGTACTTCAGTCCTTTATAGACAGCAGGTGGATTCCAATGTCTTGACACATCATGAGGTCTGGAAATTACCTCAGAAGATTCATATATAAAGTCCTCCATTTTCTCATTTTTCTTCTCCGAAATAAAAAGGGCAAACTTGTAGTAGGACAATTGCTCATTTTACTTAATTTATACATATATATATATATATATATATATATATATATATATATATATATATATATACAGAGCTGGGTAGTAATTTATTACATGTAATCTGGATTACGTAATCAGATTCCAAAAATTAAGTATTTGTAATCAGAGTAAGGTACTTTTTTATGGATGGCATGATTACATATTATTCACACAATAGCAAGAAATTATTCATAAATCATTGATTCTCCCTAATTTTTCTTTTTCATCTTTTAAATTTCCTTCCTAAAATAGCCTACAGATTATATACATATTATAGGCAAAATGTATATATAGTCCAGTTTTGTGGACATTCACACAAAGATCAGTCATTAGTCAGGTGGCGACAGCATTTGAACACTGGATTTACAAAAATCATTTTAGGTTTAAGAAGGGTTTCAACATTGCATCAACTAGGCTACTGATGAACACATTCATTTTTATTTGAGTTATTACTCGGTAGGTTTTTTAACCATGTATTATTAATTATAACTAATTAAAATGCACATATTCACGTTATTTCTTAGTTACATGTAATGCAGGCATTCCAAAACTTTGTCATCTAAACCTTATTCATCAAATATATTTGCTTTAAGTACCCCTTAGATTTTAAAATAAATATTTCAATAATTAAGTAACACATTTGCATGCTCACGGTTTCTTTGATGTTGATTAATGATCACATGGCATACAGGTAAATAAAAAAAATAAAAAAAAATTTTTTTAGTAAGTGTTTTATTTAAAACAAAGACTATAGAAATGCAAAGACGGTTCCTCTTCAGGAACTCGAGCTGCGTCCAAGAACGCTAGGGGAACACCTCCAGCGTGACCACGCTCTGATACAAATGTAATCTGTCCAAAGGATGGGCGAGACGTCACGGGCGGGTGACGTAATGGCCAGGAGGCATAAAAGCACGTGCGGTGGAACCGGCGTCAGCTTTTGTCATTCAGCTACCGCTACTCTGTGTGTCTGTCGATCTGTGTTGTGAGTCTTATTTAGTGTTGTTTGTCACTTGAAATAAGCTCCACAATGTCTAAACTAGCACTTGGGCGAGAGCAGATCGCATTACAGGCTGTGTTTTTCACTAACAGTCCGTGTGTGGTCTGCTTGAGAGCAGAGCACGCAGAGTCAGCTCTCGAGGAAGACTGCCCGCTTGTGAGCGTTTGTCGCTGCGTATGCTTACTCTCAGAGGGCTCTCTTTGAGGAGGGAGCTTTCACATGCGTTCCTTGCGTTGCCGGCCCGCTTTCGCCGAGGCGGAGCAGCGGCTGCGCTCGCGGGGATCGCAGATGGATCAGGTGGAGGGAATGAAGACGGGCGATCCCTATCTTCTTCCTTCCCATCAGATCCAGCGCCCGCTCTCTGGGTTCGGAAGCCCGCGGTGCGGTTCTTCCCTTGAGTGAGAGCTCACTGTTGCAGCGCGTTGCGAGGCGACGCGTGCATTATGTCATTCTCGCTCGCTTCATGAATCCTTTCATATCAGACCGTGTTTACTTGTCTGGTTGTTTTCTCCATTTAATTTTGAGGAATTAAATGATCTATTTCATCTAACTAGGAGAAGTTAGATGTGTATGTGTAAGGAGCCTAAGAAAACTTGGGATTTTCTCGGTGAGAGCACTATGTTTTACTTCTCTTCCTCTGAGGAGGTTGATGTGGTCAGCAGGGGCTGCTGGGCGGAGCAGCCCCAACCGTGTTCCAGCTCCTCCTATAGGGAGCGTCACTTCTCGTACTCCCAGTATGTTGAGTCAGAGTGGCGCCCCGGCCGAGGCCTTCTAGCAGAAGGCGGATCTGCGGACCGTCATTCTCGCTGGATAGTCTTTGGCTAAAACATCCTGCTGCCTATGGCCCAGGACTTCTGAGGGCCGGCCCTCTGGGGAAGAGCGGCATACACGGTGCCCGTCTCTCCTCAGTGCCCTCAGGAGATCGGTCTGCCAACCCTGCCACGTACAGTGTTCCAGGGCGCAGCGATCTCCAGCGAGCATACATCTCAGTTTCTTCCGCCCGGAAGCGTGGCGGAGCTGAGATGCTCGCCACCCCTTCGGGGTTTCTAGAGCAGCTAGTTTGGCTTTCTCCTGCCGGTGTGCCGTTCAGGATACCGAACTAGCCGCTTTGATTATACCAGATGCCAGTCTCCAGAGACTGGTTCCTTAGTAGGCACCTGGCGGTGTGGTAGCCCCTGCCAAGCGTGTCTCATTGGGTCCTGCATTGCAGGCTCTGGTTCTACCAGTCTAGTCTTCCTTGAAGATGACGCGAGTCTGAGGACAGTCGCTTCAATAGGAGACTTCGGCTGAGGCAGTCCTGGTGCCCATGGCCCAGAACTTATGAGGGCAGGCCCTCTGGGAAGAGCGGCGACACCGCGGTACACGGTGCCCGTCTCTCCTCAGTGCCCTCAGGAGATCGGTCTGCCAACCCTGCCACGTACAGTGTTCCAGGGCGCAGCGATCTCCAGCGAGCACATCTCAGTTTCTTCCGCCCGGAAGCGTGGCGGAGCTGAGATGCTCGCCACCCCTTCGGGGTCTCTAGAGCAGCTAGTTTGGCTTTCTCCTGCCGGTGTGCCGTTCAGGATACCGAACTAGCCGCTTTGATTATACCAGATGCCAGTCTCCAGAGACTGGTTCCTTAGTAGGCACCTGGCGTGTGGTAGCCCCTGCCAAGCGTGTCTCATTGGGTCCTGCATTGCAGGCTCTGGTTCTACCAGTCTAGTCTTCCTTGAAGATGACGCGAGTCTGAGGACAGTCGCTTCAATAGGAGACTTCGGCTGAGGCAGTCCTGGTGCCCATGGCCCAGAACTTATGAGGGCAGGCCCTCTGGGAAGAGCGGCATACACGGTGCCCGTCTCTCCTCAGTGCCCTCAGGAGATCGGTCTGCCAACCCTGCCACGTACAGTGTTCCAGGGCGCAGCGATCTCCAGCGAGCATACATCTCAGTTTCTTCCGCCCGGAAGCGTGGCGGAGCTGAGATGCTCGCCACCCCTTCGGGGTCTCTAGAGCAGCTAGTTTGGCTTTCTCCTGCCGGTGTGCCGTTCAGGATACCGAACTAGCCGCTTTGATTATACCAGATGCCAGTCTCCAGAGACTGGTTCCTTAGTAGGCACCTGGCGGTGTGGTAGCCCCTGCCAAGCGTGTCTCATTGGGTCCTGCATTGCAGGCTCTGGTTCTACCAGTCTAGTCTTCCTTGAAGATGACGCGAGTCTGAGGACAGTCGCTTCAATAGGAGACTTCGGCTGAGGCAGTCCTGGTGCCCATGGCCCAGAACTTATGAGGGCAGGCCCTCTGGGAAGAGCGGCATACACGGTGCCCGTCTCTCCTCAGTGCCCTCAGGAGATCGGTCTGCCAACCCTGCCACGCACAGTGTTCCAGGGCGCAGCGATCTCCAGCGAGCATACATCTCAGTTTCTTCCGCCCGGAAACGTAGCGGAGCTGAGATGCTCGCCACCCCTTCGGGGGTCTCTAGAGCAGCTAGTTTGGCTTTCTCCTGCCGGTGTGCCGTTCCAGGATACCGAACTAGCCGCTTTGATTATACCAGATGCCAGTCTCCAGAGACTGGTTCCTTAGTAGGCACCTGGCGGTGTGGTAGCCCCTGCCAAGCGTGTCTCATTGGGTCCTGCATTGCAGGCTCTGGTTCTACCAGTCTAGTCTTCCTTGAAGATGACGCGAGTCTGAGGACAGTCGCTTCAATAGGAGACTTCGGCTGAGGCAGTCCTGGTGCCCATGGCCCAGAACTTATGAGGGCAGGCCCCTCTGGGGAAGAGCGGCGTACACCGCGGTACACGGTGCCCGTCTCTCCTCAGTGCCCTCAGGAGATCGGTCTGCCAACCCTGCCACGTCGGTGTTCCAGGGCGCAGCGATCTCCAGCGAGCACACATCTCAGTTTCTTCCGCCCGGAAGCGTGGCGGAGCTGAGATGCTCGCCACCCCTTCAGGGGTTTCTAGAGCAGCTAGTTTGGCCGTCTCCTGCCGGCGTGCCATTCCAGGACACCGAGCTAGCCGCCCTGGTTATACCAGAGGCCAGTCTTGAGAAACTGGTTCCCTTAGTAGACTATTTGGCAGCGTGAAAACTACTGCCAAATGTGTCTCCATGGGACCTGCATACTGTAGAAAGAGGCTACGGAATCCAGTTTGGTTCTCCTCCGCCTCGTTTCAACGGGTTGAATCCCACTCTGGTGGGCCCCGAGCAGGTTCTGGTAATGGAACGAGTAGAGTACTCTCTTGAGAGAGGAGGCCATCGAGGTGGTCCCTCCTTACGAAAGAGATTCCGGGTTCTACAGCCGGTACTTCATAGTTCCCAAGAAGGATGAAGGGTTGGCGTCCCATTTTAGATCTGCATCAGTTGAACCACTCAGTCAGCAGACTGAAGTTCAAGATGCTCAAACAGGTCGTGTCTCAGATCAGGTCAGAGGACGGGTTTGTCGCGATCGATCTAAAAGACGCATACTTCCATATCTCCATCCTTCCCACTCACAGGGAGTTCCTGAGGTTTGCTTTCGAGGCTAAGCTCACCAATATCGGGTTCTTCCTTCGCCTAACACTCACCACGCACTTTTACAAAGTGTGTGGATGCCGCGTTAGCTCCGTTGCGGCTACAAGGCATCCGCATATCCACTTTGGTTGATTCTTGCTCTATCAGAGCAGATGGCGGCTCAACATCGAGATGTTGTTCGTGCTCACATGAAAGTGTTGGGGTTAAGACTGAACACCAAGAAGAGTGTGCTTTCTCCATTACAGAGAACCACTTATCTTGGTGTGGTGTGGGATTCGACCACGATGCAGGCACGTGTGTCCCCTGCTCGGATCGAGTCAATCCTCACAGCAGTCAGGAGAGTGAAAGAAGGCCAGTCACTCAACAGTGGTGGCTCAAGACCAAGGGGTTCTCCCCAAGGGGAAAACCGCTTCACATGCTCAAGGTCACATGGTGGTGCCTACGTGCCTTAGACATGTGGAGACATCCTTGGTTCTTGTCTCAGGGCCTGGTGTTGGGAGCTCCGTGTTGCTGCGTACGCTAGCGACGGACGTGTCCCTCACCCTGCCCGCAGTCTGTGGAGTACTCGCCGTCTCATGTGGCACTTCAACTGCCTGGAGATGCTGGCGGTGTTTCACAGAAACACTTTCTCCCAGACCTAGAGATCGCCGGTGTTGGTGCGATAGCACCGAAAACACTGCGGTGGTCTCTTACATCAACCACCGAGGAGGTCTGCGTTCACGCCCCCTGCACAGGCTGGCGTACCAGATCCTTGGGTGGTCCCAGGACAAACTCCTCTCGCTGAGAGCAGTTCACATGCCTGGGCATCTCAGTGTGGGAGCAGACATCCCGTCAAGGCAGGGGCTGAGGCCCGGGGAATGGATGCTTCACCCTGAGGGGGTGAAGCACATTTGGAGAGTGTTTGGCCAGGCTCAGGTGGACCTCTTCGCTACTCAGGTAAGTATACAGCGCATGTCCCCTCTGGTACTCTCTAAATTCATCCAGCTCCACTGGGGCTGGATGCCATGGTACAGACGTGGCCGAGGCTTCGTCTGTACATTTTTCCCCGATCGCTCTGCTCCTGGGAGTTCTGGCGAGAGTGCGCTGGCACGAGGTCAGTCTACTTCTGGTAGCACCGTTCTGGCCGGGCCGAGTATGGTTCTCGGACCTGATTTCTCTCCTCGACGGCTCTCCATGGGAGATTCCCGTCAGGAGGATCTCCTCACAAGCGGGGTCTGTCACCCCGCCCGAGCTTTGAAGTTGTGGGTGTGGCCCTGAGGGGCACAGCCCATAGCTTCCGGTCTCCCAACCGAGGTTGTTGAGACCTTCCTCCAATCCAGAGCTCCCTCAGCGAGGAAACTAGACGCCTTGAAGTGGAACTTTTCACTTCTTGGTGCGGAGACCGCCAGCTCGACCCAGTCAACTGCCCGATTGGTACAGTTCTGGAGTTCGTGCGGGCCTGTTCCTCCGCAGGGTTAACCCACTCCACCCTGAGGGTTTACGTGGCGGCTATACCGGCCTACCGCGCCCTTCTCGGTGACCTTCAGTGGGTAGACACCCCCTAGTACATGTTTCCTCCAGAGGCTGAGGCCTCCGGCCAGAGAGCGTTTGCTATGTGGTGGATCAGGATGCTATTATATAGCCTCGAGTCCTCTGCTCTCCCCTCTTGGGGATCAAGACTCACTCTTCAGAAGTTGGCCTTCAGGACGCAGGCCCTGCTCACCTAGCCACCTGTGGCCTTTTTTCTCTCGCCCTAGCTGTGCTCCATCCACACTAGGCAGGATTTGTCAGTCTGGCGTGGGGATCTCGTTCCCCTAGCGTTCTTGGACGCAGCTCGAGTTCCTGAAGAGGAACGTCTTGGGTTACGTATGTAACCCCAGTTCCTCGAGGGAACGAGACGCTGCGTCTCAAGGCCATACTTCCGGCATCCCTACGAGCGGTTGCTTCATTCCTGAAGCTGACGCCGGTTCCACCGCACGTGCTTTTATGCCTCCTGGCCATTACGTCACCCGCCCGTGACGTCTCGCCCATCCTTTGGACAGATTACATTTGTATCAGAGCGTGGTCACGCTGGAGGCGTTCCCCTAGCGTTCTTGGACGCAGCGTCTCGTTCCCTCGAGGAACTGGGGTTACATACGTAACCCAAGACGTTCTCTCCTGTACTTATGAATGGGAGAAACTGCAACGCGCAGTATGGAGGAATAGTCTCAATTTCTAAATGAAAGAGCCAAATTTCCCATAGAAATCTGACTAGACCAGCCAGTGCAAATGCTAATGTTAACAAACACAACTTGTGATTTTAATAATGCATTAGTAAATGCTGAAATGAACATTAACTAAGATTAATAAATGTTGTAGAAGTATTGTTCATTCTTAGTTCATGTTTACTAATGTTGTTAACTAATGTTAACTAATGAACCTTATTGTAAAGTGTTACCGACATATGTAATTTAATTGTGAGTTCAGTGAGCAGTTATTGAGATTTCAGGATTCCCATATTCATTAAGATAAGTCTTGTACGAGCTGCCTGGATGGCTGCCAAGTGAAGAGATTTTCCTCAAAAGGGAGTTTGTTTTAAAATGATTTATTTCCATTTAAATATTTTTATGATTTAATTGACAGCCTTTCATTAAACTCACAACCCCTCTGCAGTTCCTTTACGAACCCTAGTTTGGGAAACCTTGATGTAATATAATGTTTATTGCACTTCGTGTTGTAAATTACAATGAATGGAACAAGTTTTCTTACTCTTTGCATTTTTTTACATCATTATGGTACAAGATAATGCTATTTAAATCAATGTGATAAACAAGTTAAATCAAAAGTAATCTAAAAGTAATCTGATTATATTACCTAAAATGTGTAATGTAACGGATTACATTACTGACTACAATTTTTGTCATGTAATCTGGAATCAGTAACGGATTACAGTTTGTAAGTAATCTACCCAGCTCTGTATATATATATATATATATATACATATACATACAGGGCCGCTGCTGGCCAAATGGGTGCCCTAAGCAGAATTGTATTGTTGTGTCCCCTCTGTCAAATATTATGGAACGGAACCCCCCCCCAAAAAACCTATAGGGATCAAAATAGAACTTTAATAAAATAGAAAAGTAAATAAATAAATAAATTGTAATTAAATTATATTATTTACAAATTACAATTGCAGCTCTAGACAGTTACCTACTGCTATGATTTACAGTTGTCTGATTGATTTTATAGTCCGAAGCATTCAGAAATCACGCAAAAAAAAATTAAGCAGGTTTACTATGATAAAAATATATTTAATTTGGGTTGTGATGTCCACATGTTTTTGTTGAAGAAATTATAAAGGCTGTGTCATCTATTGCAAAAAAAGGTGGCCAAAAATTAAAGATTAAGTGGATATTTGAATTAGTGTAGCAGAGGCCTAAATGTTTGGTCAATATTAAATTATTTGATCGTCCTGTAAGTGTAACAGCAGCAATTGCCAGGCCTTTGGCACCCTTCACAGGCATTTGTAATAATATGTAATGTACATAAATTGTTTATCTTGTATTACATTATGTATTTTAACCGTGTTATTCAATGAAACCGTATAATTATTAATTAACCAATCATTATCGCCTCTTTTTTATATAATACATTTTAAGTAATTTTAAAGGCTGTTGTTGGCTTAGGTCTGTTTTTATAACCACAAAAAAATATATTATCCTAAATACTTTTGTAAACTATTATTTGAAGTAACAAAACCATGGTTAATTTGTGGTTACTATGGCTACAAGAACCATGATTTTTTTATTCGTAGTAAAACCTAATTTTTGTAAGGGAACATGGAAACTCATAGAGAATATTAGATGCGTTGTTGGTGGTTAAATTATTACCGACATTAAAACGCGTTATTAACGTCAACAGCCAAAAAAGTTTCACAGGATTATGAATGTACCTGAAAGTGATGCACGGGCTTCATCTTTTTTCTTTTTCTTTTCTCGGTGCTGGATTGTGATTGCTCACGGGTATAGTTGTCCATAAATTTTGATAATTTGCATTGAGCCGCAAACATGAGGTGCGAGCGGATGCGGGAATGGCGTCTCTACTGCCTTCACCACAAAATGCATTTTTTATAATGATATATGTACCCAGCCGGCACATGACCGACCTTCAACACTGAAATATGCTTGAAATAAGGTCAGTTGTTGTTTCAATGTTGAAACTACGTTGAAATAATGTTTAATGCTAAATGGTTGAAAAAGGGTAATAAAAACACATAGAAATCAACTATCAATCAATCAGTTTTTTTTACAAGATCTGTATGTTGAATCACTTAATGTATGTACAGAATAAATAATAAATAATTGCCTTTTGAATTATTATTAAGATCAGTATTATTATTTTATTATCATTTTACATTTTTAATCATGAAACCTTCTGGTATAAATATCAACAACAATAAAACTAAACACATTGCGCTGCCTTACCATGCTGAAACAATTCCTATTGGTTATTTAACCTTATTTGCTTTGATCATGATTGGTTAATCTGGCTGTCGTTCATGAAACTGGCCAATGAAACTGTGCATGCCATTTTAAGTTTGAAAATATGACCGTTATCCTGACCGTCTTTCTGAGTGTGAGGTCGCTGTGAGAGAGCTGCTGCGCAATAAAACTGCTAGGTCGGTCCCAAATTATTTGATAATTTTTGCCTATTATGACCGTGTGTACAGTGGGGCAAAAAAATATTTAGTCAGCCACCAATTGTGCAAGTTCTCCCACTTAAAAAGATGAGAGAGGCCTGTCATTTTCATCATAGGTATACCTCAACTATGAGAGACAAAATGAGAAAAAAAAAATCCAGAAAATCACATTGTAGGATTTTTAAAGAATTAATTGGTAAATTCCTCGGTAAAATAAGTATTTGGTCACCTACAAACAAGCAAGATTTCTGGCTCTCACAGACCTGTAACTTCTTCTTTAAGAGGCTCCTCTGTCCTCCACTCGTTACCTGTATTAATGGCATCTGTTTGAACTCATTATCAGTATAAAAGTCACCTGTCTACAACCTCAAACAGTCCAACTCCAAACTCCACCATGGCCAAGACCAAAGAGCTGTCAAAGGACACCTCAGAAATAAAATTGTAGACCTGCACCAGGCTGGGAAGACTGAATCTGCAATAGGTAAGCAGCTTGGTGTGAAGAAATCAACTGTGGGAGCAATTATTAGAAAATGGAAGACATTCAAGACCACTGATAATCTCCCTCGATCTGGGGCTCCACGCAAGATCTCACACCGTGGGGTCAAAATGATCACAAGAACTGTGAGCAAAAATCCCAGAACCACACGGGGGGACCTAGTGAATGACCTGCAGAGAGCTGTGACCAAAGTAACAAAGGCTACCATCAGTAACACACTGCGCCGCCAGGGACTCAAATCCTGCAGTGTCCCCCTGCTTAAGCCAGTACATGTCCGGGCCCGTCTGAAGTTTGCTAGAGAGCATTTGGATGATCATATGGTCAGATGAAACCAAAATAGAACTTTTTGGTAAAAACTCAATTTGTCATGTTTGGAGGAGAAAGAATGCCGAGTTGCATCCAAAGAACACCATACCTACTGTGAAGCATGGGGGTTGGAAACATCATGCTTTGGGGCTGTTTTTCTGCAAAGGGACCAGGACGACTGATCCGTGTAAACGAAACAATGAATGGGGCCATGTATCGTGAGATTTTGAGTGAAAACCTCCTTCCATCAGCAAGGGCATTGAAGATGAAACGTGGCTGGGTCTTTCAGCATGACAATGATCCCAAACACACCGCCCGAACAGCGAAGGAGTGGCTTCGAAGAAGCATTTCAAGGTCCTGGAGTGGCCTAGCCAGTCTCCAGATCTCAACCCCATCGAAAATCTTTGGAGTCCGTGTTGCCCAGCGACAGCCCCAAAACATTACTGCTCTAGAGGAGATCTGCATGGAGGAATGGGCCAAAATACCAGCAACAGTGTGTGAAAACCTTGTGAAGACTTACAGAAAACGTTTGACCTCTGTCATTGCCAACAAAGGGTATATAACAAAGTATTGAGATGAAATTTTGTTATTGACCAAATACTTATTTTCCACCATAATTTGCTAATAAATTCTTTAATTCTTTACAATGTGATTTTCTGGATTTTTTTTCTCATTTTGTCTCTCATAGTTGAGGTATACATATGATGAAAATTACAGGCCTCTCTCATCTTTTTAAGTGGGAGAACTTGCACAATTGGTGGCTGACTAAATACTTTTTTGCCCCACTGTAATTGTTGTTAATGCGAAAAATGTAAAGTTCTACAAATGACTTCTTACTAGTTCTACAAACTTTCCTTACTTTTACTTGGATTCCTTTTCACTTAATTGTTGAGATTTTAGAATGTTAAGAAATGTGTACATATGTTGGTCAGAAGTTTGGAAATGGTAAGATTTTAGTGTTTGTCAGTGTTATGGTTCATGTATTTTTGGTCAAACAGACTTGAGCAAGTTTCCAAACTATATTTATAATTATTTATTTATATATAGTGTGAATCTTTGCAGTGTGTATGGAATTAGAATGAAAAGCTTTTTCCCTCTGCATTCTGATATATCATTAAACCCTTAAAGTGCTTTGTTGTTGAGTGAGAATTTTTTCTGTGAAAGTGTACAATATAGATATACTGTATATTTAAATTCTAAGAAAATAATTTTTCAATTTGGCATAATTGTTCAAAAGTTTTTCTTTAGAAAATAAAGCATCTCATCCCTGCACTGCAGATGTATGGACATCTAATTGTTAGAATGGGTTTTTTTCCATTTTCTTATTTTTTTTTTTATGCTGTCCGATTACAAATCATGTACAGCAAGTTTTATTAGTTACTGAAAACACGAAATATGCACCGAAAATCATAGTTTACATCTCAGTGTTGACGTTTAAGCTAAATTGCAATATTAACAATTTCCAACCCCGTTGAAAAAACCATGCTGGTTTGAGCTGATTTAAGTTTATGCTGGTCCGACCATAACCATAACCCGAAAGGTAAGAGTGAAACAACATCGCGATTTCAACAGTGAATCAACATTGTTACTTACGCGGTGAAACGACATCACAATATCAACGTTGATCCGTTTTGCAAAATCGAAAGGTAATTCACCGTTGATTCAACCATGGTACCTGACGTTGTTTCAACGGTGAATCAACGTTGAAATGCCGGCTGGGTATGTTCATGTTTATATTTTTATTTATGTATATGTTAATTTAAATATTAATATAGAATATTAGAATATATAGAAAAAGTTTTTCTTTTTTTTTCTTTCTTGAGCAACTGGGATGGTGCCCCCGGGAGATGGTGCCCTACGCAAACTGCGTACTCTGCGTGTGTCTTGTGTTCCCACCTCTTGTGTCCTTATTTGGTCATGTTCCTGTCCCTGTTCAGTGTGATTATTATTTAAGTCTTGTCCAGCTGTGTTTGTCCTATTATCAGTAATTATCATGTGTATTTAGTTCATGCCTGTTCAGTTAGTTTTGGTCTGGTCTACTCGTTACTCCCCGGTGTTCCTGTGTGTCTGCCCTGCCATTGCCTTGTCGTGCCCTGTCTGTTTTAGATCTTCATTAAAGACTGTTATTTTGACTTATCCTTGTCTCCTTGTCTCCTCGTTCCTCCCTGCTGTGTGCACCGTGACATATATATATATATATATATATATATATATATATATATATATATGTGTGTATAACAGTTTCATAACAGTTTGAAGACGTCTGGACATCGAGGTTATGAGTTTCTGGAGTTTTGGTGTTGGAATTTGGTCCCATTCTTGCCTGATATAGGTTTTCAGCTGCTGAAGAGATTGTGGTCATCTTTGACGTATTTTTCGTTTAATGATGCGGCAAATGTTCTCTATAGGTGAAAGATCTGGACTGCAGGCGGGCCAGTTCAGCACCCGGACTCTTCTACTACGAAGCCATGCTGTTGTAATAGCTGTAGTATGTGGTTTTGCATTGTCCTGCTGAAATACACAAGCTGCCCATACCGGCAGACTTTTGAACATACATGCTGGCTTTTGAACTGAACGCTGATAACATGCTGGAAGGTCTCCCTCCTCTTTAGCCCGGAGGACACGGCGTCTGTGCTTTGACAAGAATGTCAAATTTGGACTCGTCTGACCATAGAACACTTTTCCACTTTGAAACAGTCCATTTTAAATGAGCCTTGGCCCACAGGACACGACGGCGCTTCTGGACCATGTTCACATATCCAAATGTTTACATATTCGCGACGTATCTGGATGCTATATTATTTATTATAGACTTTGTACTTTCATCGACGTAAAACATTATCCTTCACATGTATATCAGCACAGTGAGGCAGTGGTCACGCTGAACGCAACAGATTGGACAACTGAGCACTGTAACATTTTATACATTCCTTTAACTGTATTTTATTTTGATAATGAACTGGCTGCAATGTCACAAAAATATGTTGTCTTTGTGCGCGTGAGGCGCCAGCGCGATATGGCTATACCAACTCTGTTTGGTTATAAGATGCAAGATATCATTCAAAACTGTAAAGCTTTTGCAAAACAAATAAAATCCGCTCTGTTCTTTTAATATGAACACCGTCGTCATCTGCGCGCAAGTGATTCTGGGATATGGTAGGGTGCGAAGTGTGCATAAATGTACAATTCATTTTCCTGGGAAACGGAGGGCGCATTTGAAGTCGTTTTCAAATTACAGGAGCTTTTGTCGCGCCGCGGTGACGCAATCGGCCTTGGAATGCGGTCTTCCGAGTGCGCATTCTGAATTGGGACAGCTTACGTCGTGACGCTGTGACGCAATCGCACTTCAAATACGGACTTCGGAGTGTGTACACTTCACATTGGGACAGTCTCCGTAGTGTAGGTGTGACGCATTCGCACTTAAAATGCGCACTCCGAAGTGTGTACACTTAGCTTTGGGACACAGCTTAGGAGTCAAAATTGATCACACACCAATCAGAACCTTTGTTTGATAAAGGGCCAAAGTCAGTTTACAGTTTTCTCAGTGGCTTTGGTGCATTTCTCAGATCAGAAATGAAATTCTCAAAACTACTTGTTCAACCTCCACCTCATCTAGTCACTTGTGCACATCATAAAAAAGTTTATCATTCTTTTCAACAAGTTGCGATTGCTTTGATACATTCATGCAACTGATTATGTACATACTGAGGAGCTTGGTCAGTAATTCAAGATGGCGCCGTGTGTGGCACGCCGTCTGCTGCTCTCCTTGTCACCCTTTGTTTTTCTGTTTTTATGTGTGTCCTTTGTGATGGTTTACGACCGCCAAACGCTAATGGACATTCGAGTGGCCGTTGAAACTGCCAGGTGTGACATTTGCATGTCTAGCACTTCTCCTCTGCCTACATATTCATATCTCCCTCTGCATCATTGCTGGCGTTTGGCTGATTTGCATTGGAAAAGGAAGCGCCGGAGGAAACGTGGAAAGCGGAGTGGAGTTGCTGTTCGGCTAAGATCCCTCGCATGGACGCTGTTTCCGTTGTCTGATGGGCCGGGTTTGGCCTGTGAACGCGGTGCTTGCTGGGGTAGGCTGGATGCATCGTATCGATGGCTTCGACCTGTTGTACCCAGCTTTATCTCCATGTCTTCGCGCCGTCCTCCTTCCCGTGTTTCAGTGTTCCCGTGTTGGAGTGAATACCCTCAATCTTCGATCGCTGAGTCGGACAACACAGTTTCACGAAGATTCGTCAATGTATAAGGTGGCTTTGATCAACGCGCGCTCTCTGGTAAACAAAACCTTTTTACTAAATGACTTCTTCACTTCACATGCCTTGGATATATTATGCATTACGGAAACCTGGATTAAACCCGGAGATTTAAGTCCTTTTACTGAGTTGGTGCCACAGGGCTGTAATTTCTTTAATTCCCCTCGGTTATCTGGTCATGGTGGTGGATTGGCGACAGTTTTTGACTCTCACTCTTGCCGTTGTTTATCAACCGGGACTCGCAGCAGCTTTGAAGTTCAGTTGTTCTTACTTTGTTTGGACAACCCAGTGGTTTTTGCTATTATGTATCGGCCACCTCATGTAAACAAGGATTTCCTCAATGAATTTGCCGAATTCTTGGGGGAAATTGTTACTAATTATGATAGAATCCTGATCATGAGGGATTTTAACATTCATGTCTGCTGTGAATCCAAGCCACTTTCAAAAGACTTTCTTAGTCTACTTGACACCTTTGATTTTCTGCAATGGGTGTCTGGACCAACTCATGTCCAGGGCCATACTCTGGACTTGATTTTATCCCGTGGGTTAACTGTCTTGGACATTAATATTGATGATACAGGCTTGTCTGATCATATGCCTATATTATTCTCCATTCCATCAGACGGGAAAATTCAGAGACATTTTCCACTTCCACGTTGGACTCGTATCATCACTGACCATTCAAGTGACGAGTTTTCCTCCATGTATGTACATTTAAGTGCCAATCAGGATATGATTTCCTCTACACATCACTTGGATGCCGATGAACATCTAAGTCTGTTTAATGCTGTCTGTTCTAATATTTTAAACTGTTGCACCACTAAAAGTTAAAAAACATAAACAAAATTTAGTACCTTGGCAAAATGACTTTACTCGTTCTCTTAGACAGACCTGTAGAAGGGCTGAACGTAAATGGAAAAAAGATCAATTACAAGTGTCATATGAAATTTTAAAGGGCTCTCTTTCTGCCTATCAGCGAGCTGTAAAAGCTGCAAAGTGTAGCTTTCTCTCTGAGTTAATTTTTTTTTTTTTTTTTTATTATTATGCAAACAAACATAGTATTTACAGGTAACAAATCAAATACAAAATAACCAAGGTCAACAAAACATACATGACAGCCAACATGATTTGTGTGTGTGTGTGTGTGTGTGTGGGTGTGTTTGCGTAAGTGTGACTGGGTGTTGGGGGTGGAAGTATATAAATAAAAGAGAGTACAACAGACATGACAATAGCAAAAAAAAAAAAAAAAAAAAAAATAGTAATGATAACAATAATAATATTAATAATAGCATTAATAACAAAAATTAGAGGATGGAGGATGAGGAAGGTTATAAGTAATAATAGTAATAGTAGCAGCAATAACGATAATAAACGTATTCATCCGAGACAGGGGGTGGTTGGGGAATCAGGAGGAGGACAAATAGTAGTAATAATAGTAATAAGTATAATAATAATAATAATGTTAGTAATAGTAATGATGAAATAATAATAGTAATAAAGCTATGAATAGAGAGATATTGTAAGGCTGCCTCTGGGCCCATAAATTATGCCAAAAATGTTGAATCTGTTCTTCACCCAAATGTTAATCTGTTTCCTGAGACATCTTTTTCTCTTTGTGAGGATTTTGCAATACATTTTAATAACAAGATTTCCCAAATTATATCTTTGATGCCTTTGACGTCATATAATTTGCCAGATATTTTAATCACCCCTTCCACCTGGTCTGTCTTTGAGCCTGTAAACTTGAATACTCTATTCGAGATCATGTCTACTCTAAAACCTACTGTGTCCCCAGGATGTAATTCCTCCACGTTTTCTTGGACAGATTATTGAAACTGTTGGCCCTGACTTGTTGTCTATCATTAACAAATGTCTCTATACTGGCACTGTACCTGGTAACTTTAAACTTGCCACTGTGCGGCCTCATCTTAAAAAACCAAGTTTGGATCCCACATTACTGGCTAATTTTCGTCCTATTTCAAATTTGACTTTTCTTTCTAAAATTTTAGAGAAAGTGGTTTTAAACCAACTTCAGTCTTATCTGACCGTCAGTTCAATCTCTGAAAAATTTCAATCTGGTTTTAAATCCTGTCATAGCACTGAGTCAGCTCTTTTAAGAGTTTTGAATGACATCATGCTAATTACTGACACTGGCCAGTCAGTGGCTTTGGTTCTGTTAGACCTCAGTTCTGCCTTTGATTTAGTTGATCATAATACACTTATATCACGTCTTGAAAAATGTACTGGCCTTCGGGGCACGGTGTTGCAGTGGTTTCATTCATATCTCACTAATAGGAAGTACGTTGTTAGTATTGGAAACCACTCCTCATCTGAAATATCTTTAAAATCTGGTGTTCCTCAGGGCTCGATCCTTGGTCCGGTACTGTTTTCTCTTTATATGCTTCCCCTAGGATCTATTCTTAATAAGTATGGGGTCTCTTTTCATCTTTATGCCGATGACACGCAAATCTATATTCCTTTGAGGCGTGATAACAAACAGGCCTTAAAGCCTATTTTAGACTGTTTGGATGAACTAAAACTTTGGCTTACAAGTAACTTCTTAAGCATCAACGAATGTAAAACAGAATTTATTTTGTTTGGCTCAAATGATCATTGTGTACACGATTTTGAATTTGGACCTCTCACCCCATATAGTACTACATATGCAAAAAACTTGGGTGTATGGTTTGACAATAATCTTAAATTTGGTAAGCAGATAAGTGCTGTGGTTAAGTCCTGTTTTTATCATCTTCATCTTCTGACGAAGGTGAAGCAAATTTTGTCTCTAAAGAAGTTTGAAATGGTTATGCATGCTTTTGTAACATCTTGAATGGATTACTGCAACTCACTGTACATTGGTATTTCTCAGTCATGTGTTTCCCGTCTGCAGTTGGTTCAGAATGCTGCAGCTCGGGTTCTTTATGGGAAGCGCAAGTATGAGTCTATTACGCCTGCCCTTATTTCATTGCATTGGCTGCCAGTCAAATACAGAATTGATTTTAAAATCCTATTGTTTGTCTATAAATCTCTCTATAATCTGGCTCCACAGTACCTATCTGATCTGTTACAACCTTATACTCAGTCAAGAGTACTCAGATCTGCTGATTCTGGTTTATTGCAAGTCCCTAGGGCACGTCTCAAAAACAGAGGTGATCGTGCCTTTTCTGTTGTTGGCCCCAAGCTGTGGAATAGTCTCCCAATTCATATCAGAACTGCCTCAACATTATCTGTTTTTAAGACTACTCTTAAAACTTATTTATTTTCCTTGGCATTTAATATTTTTTGACTTGCTGTGGAATGACTTTATTTTAGTGAATCTCATCCATTTTACATTTTTTGTGTTATAGTCTTGTTTTATTGCTCATAAACTTGTCGACTTGTTTTTGTTTGCATAATCTGTGAAGCACTTTGGTCGACTTCGGTTGTTTTAAATGTGCTATATAAATAAACGTTGTATTGTATTGTATTGTATTGTATTGTATTGTATTTATCCGTGGTTTCCTAGATTATCATTTACTATTGTCATGTTGCTCAAGATGTATTATATAGTCCTCTGTGCTATAGTCTTACTCCTCAAAACCTTGAGTCTTAGTTCATCGTATAAGTCATTATGGTAAATACAAAATGGTTGAACTAGTTGTCATAAGCATAATTTCTACACATTTCTATTAGACTTTTTATAAATTTGCCATGAATTGTTCAAGTGGATCTTGACTTTCACTAATGAAGAGTATATAGATCAACCAATGACAAACCAGTTCTCTGAAATAGCTCAAAGGTACATCTCACGAACCTTCAATTTGAAAGCATAGACAAAGGACAACACAAGAGTTACAAATTCTGATAGTGGACTTTCTCATATTTATTTTCGCCTTTGTGCCCATATTTCTTTTTCTTTTCTATTTCACAATGACGTTGTGAAGTGTTTTTTTGGTTTGTTTTGTTTTGTTTTGTTTTTGTATTTTTGGTCAGATCACTAGTAAAAGTGTAACTGTGAATCATATTCAGTCTTTTTCAATCAATATCCCACATAAAGTAATGTGTAAATTTGTACTTTTGAAACGGATATATGGGATGCATAAGAAGTGTAGCCTTCTGCATTTCAGTACAGTAACTGTCATCCAAACTGTTTCCATAGGTCAGGTAATACTAACAGAGTGCACTGTTATATTGACAACATGACTAAGCATTTTGACTATCTTGTTTGTGAACAGTGACACAAGGACTTTTCATTCTGATGGAACTGATATGTTTATTGACAAACACTTACTTTTGAGAGATAAACTAAAGATTTTGAGTAAGTTACAGGCTTTTGCAGGAAATCCATTGTGTGCTGCTGTTTGAATTGTTTTGAGAAATGCATTAAATTAAGGAATAAAACACATGGGGAGTAACACAAGCAACACTTATTACCACTTATTATTGTTTTGAATTTATTTCATCAGTGTGTGTTGTAGTGTGTGTGTTTTTGAGGGTTTATGTGTTAGGTCTGAGAGCAAAGTTTGGTTTTTCAGCAAGATTGAGTTGTTTTGAGTGGAGAGCTTCATTTTGACCTGAATATAGGAAGTTTGGGGAACTGAGGCAAAAAAGAGGCATAATTTCAAGAAATGTGTTTAAGTAATTGAGAAAAACTGTAATTTAACAGACCTTTGAAGTTTGGGCAAAAACTCATGGAAGTGATGTATTTCCGTGCATTTTATTTTTTCATATGGTGATTGTGAAACACATCACTTACATGATTTTATGGTGAAATTTGTTATTTTTCATGTTAATCGGGGCAATTTTGATCAAGAACAATGCACTGTGACTTTAATTCAGCGTAAGCGGCGCAGCAAAAATAGACTCGGCGCCGAAATGATTGCGGCACTGCTCTGCGCTGCCGCGTCGCCCCTGCGTGCGGTGTGAATACTCTAATCTATTAACATGGGTGCCCTGAAAAAAATGCACGCTGCTTGCGCTCTGCTTATGCGTGCAGTGTGAAACCAGCATTATACCTCCACTGAGGTAATGAATAGATACACTATAATTACAAAAAGGTTATGCTGTAAATTCTGTTTACTTACACTGTATGTTGTGGGTTGTAATCTAAAGCGTTACCCAATTTTCCAAACCATTCATACAGTTCTCGAAACAAAGACACGTTTCTCAAAACTTTTAACAAATTTTACCTGCTTCATGTCACCTGCTTCACCTGCTACATGTTCCAATTTGCTCAGTGTTTTCTGTAAAACTCTACACATGAATGGCATCATTTTGCATCATTTAACCATGTTCTCATTTAGAAAACACAAACACACAATAAAACTATCTCAAGAATCACAAAATGAACACAAAAAGCACACATTTATCCATGTGTGAACATTACAGTTTTTCTCAGTTGCTTTGGTGCATTTCTCGAATCGTCCTTAATATTTGCAAAGAAGTATGTGCATTTCTCAAAACAATTCGTACAAACAGCACCAAACAATGGATTTCCTGCAAAAGCCTGTAACTTACTCAAAATCTTTAGTTCATCTCTCAAAAGTAAGTATTTATGTCAATGAACATATCAGTGCCATCAGAATGAAAAGTCCTTGTGTCATTGTTCACAAACAAGATAGTCAAAATGCTTAGTCATGTTGTCAATATAACAGTGCATTCTGTTAGTATTACCTGATGTAAACTATGGCAACAGTTTGGATGACAGTTACTTTACTGAAATACAGAAGGCTGCGCTTCTTATGTATGCCATATATCTTTTCAAATGTACAAATTTACACATTACTGTATGTGGGATATTGATTGAAAGAGACTGTTTCGAAATGTTTGAATTATTGAGGATACGGTTGATCTCCCGATATTTAGCTGCACCCTTCAGCCATTGTAAGGCTATGATTGATATGCGCCTCTGTCCTTGGCCTCTTCCGCCTCCTCCTCTGTACCCTTCCACCATGCATCTTTACTCCTCTTCTTCCTCTCGGCTATTGACCCTGATCGTTGATGTTCATCCATTGTCAGAATTTGTAACGTCTCGGTTACATATGTAACACTCATTCCCTGAAGGAGGGAATGGAGACGTAACGTCAGTGTGACTGACTAATGGGATCTCGCCCGAGAGCCCAATCACCTTCGAGTGTTAACAAAACAAGCCAATGACAGTTGGCGTGCGTGTTTCTCCACGCGCACCCCGCCCCGCAGTGCGGGTATAAAAGGAGAGCGCGAGCCGAGACAGTGTGCCCTGACCGTACAGCGGTGGTACAGCAACTGTGGTGACGGGACGTTATGTCTCCGTTCCCTCCTTCAGGGAACGAGGATTACATACGTAACCGAGATGTTCCCTATCAGTCAGTCACGTTCGACGTAACGTCAGTGTGACTGACTAATGGGATCCCTTGGAAAACGCCACTCTTGCTGACCCCTTCTAGTGCTCTGTGGAAGCCGGAAAGTCCCTGCACACCAGTTGGGACAGAGGTTATGCAGAGATGACAGCCACTGCTGTTCCGTACAATGGATATGGATAACACTGGGAAAGCATACTCCAAGTAGGGGAACACTACGGAAGCCACATCCTGTGTAAAGAAGGTACCATGTGGAGATTACACATATGGACTGGCCTAGGCAGTACTACATATGGAAGTCTCTGAGGTAGACTCAGCCAGCCTGGGGTGAGATCAATAACACAGCAGAGACGGCAGAAGGTCTCTGCCAGGGAAAGACCCGGGCTCACCGTGAGGGGAGCCGTACCATGGAAAATGCACATGTGGCATCACCCAAAGGGGAATCACTACACACGGGCACCTAGCCCAGCACAAGGGCTGACCTTGGGCAAACACACAAGTGCTGGACCTGGCGTCTGGCGCTCCGCCACGCCTGACTGCCGAGGGTGCGGGAGGAACTTCAACAGAGTTCGCCAAGGGGAACTGAACTGAGAAGCAGTAAAAGCGCACATATCCGGTCCATAGAGGGGCATGGCGCCCAGCCGGCAGCTCTACAGATGTCTGTTATCAAGGCGCCCCACGCCAATGCCCAAGAAGAAGCAACACCTCTCGTACAGTGTGCTCTTACTCTGAGGGGGCACGGACTATAGCCTCCAATATCCAGTGGGCAAGTCTTTGTTTGGAGACAGCCTTTCTCTTCTGCTGTCCTCCGAAGCAAACAAAGAGCTGGTCTGAGGTCCTGAAGCTCTGCGTGCGGTCCACGTAAACGTGCAAGGCGCGGACGGGACAGAGCAGAGTAATGGCTGGGTAGCGCTTGCAAGTTCACCACCTGATCCGTGACCTGAGGGTGTGGTGGGAACTTTGGGCACATATCCAGGCCGGGGTCTCAGGACAACGTGAGAGTTACCCGGTCCGAATTGTAGGCACGAATCGTCGACCAAAAATGCCTGCAGGTTCCCTACCCTCTCGACCGAGGCCAATGCTGTGAGGAGCACTGTCTTTAACAACAGAAACTTAAGCTCTACTGACTGCAGAGGCTCGAAGGGCTCCTCCTTCAAGGCCGTCAGGACCAAGGGGAGATCCCAAGAGGGTACCAGATGAGGGACGACAGACTTACCGTCTACTGCATTGTGATGTGCGGCAATAGCAGCGTGTCTTGTAGACAGGGCTCTAGTTGAAGTGATGGTGTTTACTACCGCTGGAGGTAGCCCACCTAGAACCTCCGTGTCCCGTCCAGGGACCACACGTGGAGATTCCACAAGTCTGGACGCGGGTGCCAGAGGGTGCCCCCTCTTTGAGAAAGGAGATCCCTCCTCAGAGGAATTTGCCAAGGAGGGGTTGTCGCAAGTCCGATTGGCCTACGCAAATAGGCTTTTCCCCCAGTGAGCCTTCTCGCAATGGGACATGTCTGGGGAGGCAGACAGGTCTACCTGAGCGTCCCAGAAGCGACTGTCTCGGGGTGGAGTCGTCATTCTCCCGGAGGGGCGGGCTGATGTGAGAGCTTGTCGGCTGCACGATTGAGCTTGCCTGGGACATGAACGGCGCGAAGTGACCTCAGATGCTTCTGACTCCAAAGGAGGAGATGGCGGGGACGAGTTTCAACATGCAACGGGAGCGTAGGCCACCCTGGTGGTTGATGACGTGCTTGTTGTGTAGCAGCGATTTGAAGCGGCGCAGAGCAAGCCATACTGCTAGCAACTCGAGGCAGTTGATATGCCACTGCAGTCTGTCTGTCCAGAGCCCATGGCAGAGGCATCTGTTGATACAACAACATGCCTGGACACTTGCACTAGGGGCACTCCTGCCCGAAGAAAGGCAAGGTCCGACCACGGGCTGAAGATCTGACGGCAGGATGGGGTGACAGAGACCCCAGCAGACGTGCCGCGTCACCATGCCCATCTCGGGACCTGGTCGTGAAGCCAACGCTGAAGTAGTCTCATATGAAGCAACCAGAGCGGCGTGACAGCGGCTGCGGATGCCATATACCCCAGGAGCCTCTGAAACTGTTTCAGTGGAATCGCCCTCTTGCGCTGGAAAGACTCCAGGCAATTCAGCATCGAATGAGCACGCTCTACTGAGAGACGTGCTGTGAGGTTGACCGAGTCCAACTCCATGCCGAGAGAAGAGATCCTCTGCACAGGGGAGAGTTTGCTCTTTTCCCAGTTGACCCGAAGCCCCAACCGGCTGAGGTGACTGAGCACCTTGTCCCTGTGTTCGCACAACAGCGCTCGAGACTGGGCCAGTATGAGCAAGGGCTGCCTCCACGACCTTGGAGAAGACACGAGGCGAGAGGGATAGCCCGAAGGGGAGGACCTTGTACTGATATGCTCGCCCTTCGAACGCAAAGCGGAGAAAAGGTCTGTGTCGAGGGAGGATCGAGACATGAAAGTATGCGTCCTTCACCGTAACCCACCGCCTTTCTTGGGTACGATGAATTAGGGGCTATAGAACTTTGACTTCATCTTGGCTGGAGGGACCGGCTCTATCGTGTCCTTTGCCAGTAGGAGCGCGACTTCTGCACGCAAGACAGGGGCATCTTTGTTCAACACAGAGGTGAACCGAACACCCCTGAGCTTGGGAGGACGCCGGGCGAACTGAATCGCGTAGCCGAGTCTGATGGTTCTCAGGAGCCAGCGCGACGGCCTGGGGAGCACTAGCCAGGCCCCCAGAGACTGTACAAGCGGTACCAGGGGAGCCACCGATGTACCCGTGGTGGGGCAGCGAGGTGGAGCACAGGGACCCGACTCGGAAGGCAGAGCGTCCCAGAGTGGGGTCTGAGTGCGTGGTGCGACACTTACCTGGCTCCACGGCTGAGCAGGGGGTGCGGGAGGAGGCATCGCATGTGTTTTGGAAAATGAATGTTGGTAGTGGAAGACACAGAGAAATAGGAGGAAAAAAGAAAAACGAAGGGGACAAGGTCAAAAGTCATTTGTTGCTGATGAAATATAAAGCACTATAGTTGACCATGTTCTTGTGCATGTGCACATGTGCATGTTCACGACAGTACATGATGCAAGCGTGTGGCAGGGCAAGTGCTGATCCAAATCCAGCGTGATAATGTTGAACACACGGCGTGATGACGTTGAACACAAGGAATGTGTTCAATGTCATCATGCTGGATCTGGATCAGCGCTTGCGCCGCCACGCACTTGCGTCATGTACTGTCATGAACGCACATTCACAAGAGAAACAGTAGAGATGAAAATGTGGAATAAAATTGTTATTTTTGTTTTCTTTGCGCAAAAAGTATTCTCGTGGCTTTGTAAAGTTACGGTTGACAGACTGATGTCACATGGTCTACATTGTCAATCATCTTGGTACTTTTCTGGACCTTGATTGTGTAAGGACCCTTGCTGTCTATGGGAGGATCAGAGAGCTCTCAGATTCAAACCAAAATATCTTAATTTGTGTTCCGAAGATGAACGGAGGTCTTACGGGTTTAGAACGACATGAGGGTGAGTAATTAATGAAAGAATTTAAATTTTTGGGTGAACTATCCCTTTAAGGAAAGCTGGCCTGCAGGCTCATCTACAGGGTTTTTACACTATTTACACATTACAATTACAGTACATAGTAGCATTACTTCAGATGAGAGAAATTTCACTGTTCTTTGTACTGTAAAGACTGTAGTACACACCCTCAAACTCATAACTGTTGAATTGATTTGTAGCCAAGGACTTCTTATATGTACTATATTTGTGCAGAACTGTCGACTGTCTAGGGGAGGCAGATAGAGTCTTTTCTCAGAAGACTAAGAAACTGCTATAGTATAATAAATAAAGTACTTGATGTCAAATAAGGTACTTAATTACAGTAAATAAAATTACTATAATGCAACTTGGCAGAGAATGCTGTATTTATTTATTTATTGCTGTGCAGTAACTGACAGTATATTCTAATGTGTGTTTACTGTATATTTAGTTTTTTTTACTGTAACTTTTCTCTTCTAGTGATTTTCATCTACTGTAAGACCACTTTACAGTAGTGTAATAAAAGTAAACTTTTATGACGGCTTATTGCTATAATATCACTGCATGAAACGGAAGTAGCGATTGTCTTTTTTTCTCTACTGTGACGTCTATCCGAGTGAAACGGAATCTGAAATGAGAGGATTTCATCCTTCGAGAATTGATTGGATCATTGGAAGTTGGGGCGTTGCTAACAAAATGGAGGCAGATCTGAATGCCAGTTTGCAGTAAGTTGTGGGGGGATTTCTCTCCACTGGATTCACCGCTGACACCCTAGCATGAAGAATTATTTATTTATTTATTAAGGATGACGGCGATGAGGACGATCAACGGCACAAAACATGCCTAACAGCATGCTCGTGCGTGAGAGAGAGGCAGAGAGAGAGAGAAGCATAAGTTAAATCTGCCAAAGACAAGAAAAAGATGAAAGAAATGATCCTGAGAGAGAACCCAGATATACTGCTATCTGACTACAGTGGACCAGAAAACAACAGAGTCCTGTGTAACCTGCTCTTCTTTACTGAACACCCATCATCCTGGCACACTGTCCTCTGCTCCACCATGACATGTATGAGGAAAGGAGGCATCAGCAAAGGTAGACAACTCACCCTGGAAGGAGACAACGACACAAAGCTGACTGTGAACCTTTATCACAATGGCACAGTCATGGTCCAGGGACCAGAAACCAGCCTTAATGAATTCCAGAGGAACTTCAGAAATCTTAAACAGGGGGTTCAGAAGATTAAGAAAGATCCTGAAGTAAAGAGCCAGGCAGAAGATGAGGCCGGCACAACCTCGGTTACCATCACTGACCCCAGCTCAAGAACACATGGGCACACCAGCACTCCTGCGTCTCCCAAGATAAAGGCTTTGAGAGATAACGTCGCTGAGCTGGAGCAGGACTTCTTCCTGTTTAAAGAGGAAACTAACAACAACTTTCATCAGCTCCTGAACCTGACCAGTGTGCAACAACTTCAACAACTCTGCTCTGCTGTAAGACACCTGGAGGAGGACAATCAAGAGCTGCGCCAGGAGCTGAGGAGGGTGAGAGAGGAACTGGCCAGAAGAGAACAACATGGCCACACTCTGGAGAGACTGCTGGAGGAGACCAGAACCCAGCTACACACAATTCAACAGCAGCAGTGTGTCAGCACACAACCCCACAGCAGCCCCACAACCACAACTCAACACCAGAGGCGTGTCAGCACACAAACACCCAGCACCTCCACAAACTCAGCTCAACAGCAGCGTGTCAGCACACAATCTCAGAGCTCCTTCACTCCTGCAACCCGTCATTCTCCTCAAGCCCATCAGAACCTCAAGAGGAAAGACAGCAGCAGCACTCAGATTCATCCACCGACTACAACATCATCATCCACGAGCAACGGCAGAGAACAGGAGAGAAAAGACAACATCATCATCCTCTGCGACTCCAACGGCCACCATCTTGACCCCAGACGACTGTTTCCGGGGAGATCCGTGAAGAAGTTCTGGTGTCCCATCTCACACTCTGCTTTAAGACTGCTGCAAGAGGGTGCATTGGGTGCCCCGTCACACATTATTATTCACACCGGAACAAACGACCTCAGCACCAGAAGGGTGGATGTCACAAAAGCCCTGTCCAGCGTGGTGAGAACAGCTAGCAGGATCTACCCCAGAGCCAAAGTCATCATCTCAAGCCTTCTACCTCACAGAGACGTGCCACAAAGGATCATCAAGTCAAGTCAAGTCACCTTTATTTATATAGCGCTTTTAACAATACAGATTGTGTCAAAGCACTTAACAGTATCAAATTGGAAGATAGAGTGTCAGTAATGTATAATGATAAGATTAAACACTCAATTTTCAGTTAAAGGCATTTCATTATTGAATTCAGAGTTGTCATTGTCTAGCTCAGTTTAGTTTAAATAGTATCTGTGCAACCAAATCGGCGATAATCGCTAGAAATTAAGTGTCCCCAACTGAGCAAGCCAGAGGCTTGAGAAACAGAATAGGAAAGAAACAGACAAATATTAGCGTAGATGCCATTCTACTTACGATGTAACGAGTACACCGTGTGTTATGGGGAGTGTTCCCGGATCCGGTTGATCTAACTAATGCAGCCTAACAATCCTTTAACAGATTTGAATAATAGAAGCGTATTAGTGTGTTATGTGTCAGCCAGGCTAAAGAGATGAGTCTTTAATCTAGATTTAAACTGACAGAGTGTGTCTGCCTCCCGAACAGTGTTAGGTAGATTGTTCCAGAGTTTGGGTGCTAAATAGGAAAAGGATCTGCTGCCCGCAGTCGATTTTGATATTCTAGGTATTATTAAACGGCCAGAGTTTTGAGAACGCAGTGGACGTGGAGGACTATAGTGTGATAAGAGCTCGCTCAAGTACTGAGGAGCTAAGCCATTCAGGGCTTTATAAGTAATTAACAAGATTTTAAAATCTATCCGATGTTTGATAGGGAGCCAGTGCAGTGTTGACAGAACCGGGCTAATATGGTCATATTTCCTGGTTCTAGTAAGGACTCTAGCTGCTGCATTTTGGACCAACTGTACGCCATCAACATGGAGATAGCTAACATCTGTGCCCCAATACCGAATGTCCACATAGCCAACCATCAGCAAATCACACATCAGCATCTCTATGACCATATCCACATCCACCAAGAGGGCATGAGACTGTTTGCAAAAACCATCAAGGCATCAACCCTGAACAGCCCTCAGAAGACACATCCGGACCCGGAGGAGAGAGTTGGGCAGCTTCCCGGCAGCTATGCCGCTGTAGTGGCACGACGAGGTAGATCAGACTCCACTGACCTTATCCAGATAAAAAACATGCTGAAAATTATATGTGATAATCTATTAACTTAAGCACACGATGGGTCTATAGTCAAGAATGATCATTATTTCTTAATGACTTGTTATTTGTTTATTAACTTATTTGTTTTGCTTATTTACTTGTTTATTTTTAAATGTAACATTTGGAAAATGGATCCACTCACTGTATTTCTCTATATTCTCTATATTATCTTTTTAATATTTATATGATTGTGTCATGAACTCATTCATTATTCTGGTAATTACAATAATACTCAATGTCATCATTTAAAATCATGTTACAATATTCAAGGGATGTTCTCTTAAACTTTTGGGGAGAAAATTACTCACTCTGATTTTGTTAATATTGTACATAGTTAAGATATAATTATTACTTGAGACGTGGAGTCGTTTAGACTCCAAATCCTACACCCCTCCAAACTACAGAGAGCTACGTATCCCCTCAATCAAACAGCCTAATGTTAAAAACGGAAGAGATTCAGGAGGAATCATAGTTTGGTTCAAAGACAGTCTGTGGCAGTATATTCAGCCTGTGAAAAAAAGAAAAACACATATTTGGATAAAACTTAAAAAAGAGATTTTGTGTTTAGATGAGGACCTGTACCTATGTGCCACATATATCCCCCCACATGAGTCGCCTGATTATAATGAAGACATCTTCTCAACTCTACAGTCAGAGATCATACTTTCAGTCTCTAGGCCCAGTTCTGTTAATGGGGGATCTGAACGCTAGAACAGGGAGAGAAGCGAACTAGAGAGATGGAGATAAATATATTAACAGTTCACATACGTACCAACAAAAACGTTTTACTAAAGCACGACAGAATTATGACAACACAGTAAACAGACATGGAAAACAGGTCCTGCAGCTCTGCAAAAGCCTGGGTCTAACAAAGTTAACGGCAGAATAAAGGGTGATTCTCTGGGTTGACTCCCCTACTGCTCCTATCTGGGCAGCAGCACAGTAGATTACGCCATTACGGATCTAGACCAAAGTAAAATCAACTATTTCACAGTGATGCCACAGCTACCGTTATCAGACCACAGTCACATAGTCCTCAGTCTGAACGCATCAGTGAATCTTATGCCATCTTCAGAGCAGAAGGTTAAACTGTACCCCCTCCCCTCCAAATTTATATGGAGTAAAGACAGTCCTGCCCAGTATGAAGCCGAGCTCCACAGCACTCATGTGGAGAACATGATAGACTCATTTCTACTGACTTAATTTGGTGAAGAGAAGAAAATGATCAATTTAGCAACAGAACAATTAACTACAATTTTCTCTACAGTGGTCAGAAAAGCCCTGAGAAAAAGAAAACATTACAGAAGTAAAAAAGAAATTGCTAAAGCTGGTTGGTTTGATAAAGAATGCCAAAAACTAAGAAAAGAATTACAATCAATATCAAATAAAAAACACAGGGACCCTGCAAACCAACAAACATGAGCCACATATCAACAAACCCTTAAAATATACAAGTCACTGCTAATACAGAAAAAAGCTGATCACATGAAAATAAAGCTCAACAAGATCGAGGAGGCAGTTGATCAAAATTATTTTTGGGAATTATGGAATAATTTAGATAAATCCAAAGAAGCTAAACACATTCCCATCCACGATCCAAACATCTGGACTGAACATTTCAGAAAACACTATTCACAAAATGAACCAACCCTTACCCAAAACATCTGACCTCCAAATTACACGACGTAGAATTCACTACAAAAGAGCAGTTAAACCATTTAGACAAACCCATATCATTAAATGAACTAATAGGCAAAATGAAATCCCTAAAAAATAAAAAATCTGTGGCTTGGATGGAATATCTAATGAGATACTGAAACACAGCAGCTCCAAATTTAAAGATGCTATTCTGAAATTATTCAATCTCTTACTAAAATCAGGACACTTTCCCGAAATCTGGAAAGAAAATCTAATAACTCCAATATTTAAACAAGGTGAGAAGTACGACCCAAACAATTATAGAGGCATCACAGTCGGCAGTAACCTCGGAAAACTATTCTGCTCTGTTATTAATGACAGATTAGTTCAGTTCATTCAAGAACACAAAATTATAAACAACTGTCAAATTGGATTTATGCCTAAACAAAGAACATCAGATCACATTTACACATTCCACACACTCATACAAAAATACGTTCAGCAGACAAAACAAGGAAAAATATTTGGTTGCTTCATTGATTTCCAAAAAGCCTTCGATTCGGTATGGCACGATGGACTTTTCCTAAAACTTATCCAGAGTGGAATAGGAGGAAGGACATATGACATCATAAAGGACATATACAACGGGAACAAATGCTGTGTCAAAATCAACGACAAACGAACTGATTATTTCAGTCAAACGAAAGGAGTCCGTCAAGGCTGCAGCCTCAGCCCGACTCTATTTAATATCTGTATTAACGAACTGGCATCAGCACTTGATAAGTCCTCTTGTCCTGGTCTGACCCTCGAGGGCAGAGAAATTAAATGCCTCCTGTATGCAGACGATCTTCTGCTTTTGTCGCCTCATGAAGAGGGGCTGCACCAAAGTCTCTCCATTCTGGAAAAGTACAGTAATGATTGGGCCTTACCGATAAACATGAAGTCAAAAATCATGATCTTTCAGAAAAAACCTCGTCTTGCTGACAAAAAATGAGTTCACAATTGGTGGAACAATTCTTAATCATGTCACCTATTATAATTATTTGGGTCTGACGATCTCAGCCTCTGGACAGTTCAATACTGCAATAAAAGATCTGACGGATAAGGCACGCAGGGCTTTTTACAGTATAAGACGACCCCTGTTCAAATTCAACCCACCCATTAAACTGTGGCTGAAAATCTTCAATAGCATCATCAAACCCATTCTTCTCTATGGCTGTGAAATCTGGGGCCCCAAATTTAAATTAAACTATGAATCATGGGACAAAAACCCTGTTGAAATTTTCCACCTTGAATTCTGCAAAAACATCTTGGGAATTCACAGAAACGCCCCGAATCTCGGCTGGAAGTTCTGGTTCCATCTTTCAGACGCGCCGACAGATAGCTATCACCACAGTGCTTTCACTTATCGGCAAAAAGACCCAGAGAGTGACCCCTTTCACTATTTAGTGGAAAAACATCAACTCAATCCAACAATTCAGTTAAAGAATTAAAAAATTAAAGAAACAGAAAAAATAACCCAGGAAGAATACATTCATGATTGGCAGCAAAAAGTAACTCAAGTAAAGAAATTAACTAACTTCCACTGTATAAAATCTGATTATAAATTAGCGCCATACCTGAGAAGTATTAAAGACTATGGTCAGAGAAAGCTGCTGACGAAGTATCGTCTGAGTGAACACAGTCTGTGTGTGGAGACGGGCCGACACAAGCAGGGCTGGAGAGCCAGAGAGCTCCGACTGTGTTCTCACTGCACTGAGGGACTCTTAGAGGACGAGCTGCACTTCCTCACAGAGTGCAGCAAATATAAACACATCAGAGATGCCTATTTCAAACAAATAGCTCTAGTTTCACCTGAATTTAAGCATACAAGCAACTTAGACAAACTCTGTTATATTCTGGGAGAAAAGGAAAAGTGTATCCACCTGGCAGTGCAGTATGTGTCCTCCTGCCATCAAATGAGGGACAAAGGCTGATCCCTCCTTTCCATTTATAACTGCTCTCTGTATTCATTTAATCATTTATTTATTTATTTTTATTTTACTTTATTTATTTATTCATTTTACCTACATGTATAATATGGACATGTATATGCGTTTCCCCTAGATTTTATTTATCTGTATAATATATGTATTGCTTTGGCAACATTGTGATGTTACACAGTCATGCCAATAAAGCTAATTTGAATTGAATTGAGAGTGAGAGAGAGAGAGAGACTGCCTGAATAAGTGAGCGCGTCCTCCATCAGGTTAAGTCATATTCATAAAAAAATAATTAATAGTTTGCCATGTCCTAAGAGTAATGTTGTGGTAATATCCTTTCAACATTTAAGAGTAGTGTACTCCCCCATGGCTCGCGTCAACTGGTCAATGCATTTATTTCTATAAAGTGAAGCATCAGCTTCAGCTTTACCCATGTCCTTTATCCCAGAGCCATAGAGAGAGAGAGTTGCGACAACTCCGTTGACTCCAATGGACCGTTTTTTTTACAGCAATGGCGGATCATGGAGCCGCTCAATAGTTCCCGGAAGTTAGCTCTCATACTATCAGCGCCATTGAGATGCAGCAGAAGAGACCGCTTTGATGAACTTTTAAAAGGTAAGATATTTATAGAACAAAATTGTATATTATCCGCACAGCTAATCAAATTATCTTGTGCATTAAAACAGATTATTATTAGATTATTCCTCACTTAATTAGTAGATTTACGGGATGTTATTCATTCTCTTCAGACAGTTTCATTCGTTGTTGTGTAATTAAGGCTTTTAAACGTGATTTCTGCTGCTGGGAAGTTATTTAATAGATTTAGATTTATTGCAAAGGATGCTGATGGACCTGAGTGAGAATAAAAAAAAGTTTAAAATAGGCGAGCAGTTTTCATTTCAGAATCATGCTAGGCTAATTTTCCAAAAATGTATTATATAGGCCTACCACTACTATTTTATAGAAGTAATCACAATAAACCTGTACTGTATTTTATACTTAAATGTCTTAGCTACTGTAGAAGCACTGTGTTGAAGGAGCAGATGCCACAGGACTGAAATGTGATGGAGCATCATTAACCATTTCTCCTGTGTTTTTCTCCTTCTCTATCTGGCTCAGAACAAGAACCACCTGAAGACTCCCTGTAATGAGATATCACCCTCACAATGAGTCTCTTCACTGGGTTTGGCAAGTCTTTCACTGTTCTTTGTGAAAAAGTGCCAGTTCCCATATGATTACATCACATTTTGTTGGTGTAATCTATAGATTGCACCTGCTGACTATATCCAGCATCTTATGAAGACTTCAGATGACCAGCACCTGTGAAGAGATGACGCCAGCCCTTGAGAGGACTTCAGATGAAGCTGTCTCTGACTCTGAATAAACATACAAAACTGATCAATTTTCCTTGCATTGTAATCAACATGATCAAATCACGTAACCATTGCTTTAATTTATTCATTGTTTCTGAACTCATGACATTACTTAACTGCATGATTTGTATCGCCTAATTTTAGAACATTTCTGTCATATGAGCATTACTTTGACACAGTTACTCCTGTTAACAGAACTCTTATTTGTAATGTAGAAACATTCATTTTCTGTAAAGCTGCTTTGAAACAATGTTTGTAATAAAAAGTGCTATACAAATAAATGTGAATTGAACAAAACTTGATGCATCATTTTTTTTCTCCTCTCCGTGTCAGTAAGATGTGATTGCACTTGACTAACAAGTTGTTAGAAAACACACACACACATAATTATATTTATACAGAGAGGCTGAAGTTACTTGGTAAAAGACCACGATGTCGTTTATATAGCAAACATGGGCTTTTACTATGTTAACGTCAGCCTAAAATATGTTAACATGGCAGGTAAGGACAGCTGACCACATTAATCCTCAAATATTAGCGAATTTTATTTTTTTAAAACAACACTGATACAGCTACATATACTACGTATACATTATTTTATAAATAATGTAAATAAAGTATTTTATTGTCTACCAATTACCAAAAATCGCAGTTCTGTCTCACTATAGTCACTAACTCAATGCATTCCAATTGCCCGCAATGAACTTCCTGGAACTATTGAGGTCTACGTGAACCACGTGATGATCGAGCGTTTTGAACTTCCGTTGTCGCAACTCTGGCTGTGTCTCATTTAGAAGGCTGCGTCCTCCGGAGGTCGAATCCTCTGGAGGTTGCATCCTCTGTAGGATGCATAACGTATACGAAGTGTCCTCAACCTAGAATTAAACGAGACGGCCTTCGTAGGACGGGCGGGAAAAAAAAACAGGAAGTATCACGTTGATTTGCCAACACATTTAGAGCATCGTTGCACTCTCACACTACTTAAATTAAGGAAAAATGTTTCTAAATTTGGAAAGTAAATTTAAAGGCACCGGCATTTTTCAAATTAACGACAGTTGTTTATTGACGCAAAGAATTGTGGGTTATCTGTTGCAGCGAAGGATACACCTGATGCATCCTCCGAATTCCCGTGAAAGAAGGTCGCATTCGAAGGTCGCATTCGGAGTGTCCTACTTGCTTTTCTGAAATGAGACAGCCTCGATGACGTATGCACCCTTCGAATGAGACCTCCGGAGGACGCAGCCTTCTAAATGAGACACAGCTTCTGTCTCTCTATGGCTCTGCTTTATCCCAGCGTTTACCCCTTAAGTCACTGGCTCCGCCCTTGCGCCATCGCATGTGACCGGAAGAGAAGATGAGTCGTTTTGAGGGGGAGGGGAGGTTAACATTTACAAAGGCACATGAATTTTAAAAAAATAAAGAAGTGCACGGATACATTATTTATAATAAACACTACAGTATTCCACAAAAAATAACAATTTTCAATTTTGATGTAATGCCGACTTTAAGAAGGAGTCCTGATGAGAGTGATGATTCCAAACAGATGCGTGCAGTTAATACTCAGATGACGGTGTGCGCTGTGATTGGGTGGTGGATGAGCCTGGCCGATATGTGACAGGGCAAACTGTATGTGCTATTGCCCTACACCAACCCTACACCTAAACCTACCCCTTACAGGAAACTTTGTGCTATTTCAGATTTTCAATACACTCCATTCTGTTTGATTTATAAGCAGGGCCTAAAATTAACACTCGCCAAGCGCCAAATGAAAAAATCTGCGTTGGCGAGTGAATGTAACAGTGTCAGTCGCCAGTTGGCAGATACAACTTTTATGAAATATTACAATGCAATGTAGTGAAAACAACAGTCAGTTTTAAAGAGATTCGCTGTTTCTGACATAAGCTAATAAAATAATCTTTTCCAAAGACAAGGTCAACGTGATTAGCTGTTCTGTCATAAGCGACAAGAACGAATCAAATAATAGGATACAAATGGGCCGATAAGGTCAGAGCAATGTCATAGCCAGCTTGTCCCTAAACATGGTTCTAATATCTTTTACCTGAGGAGATTTTGCTGCTTCATTTCGGAAGATTAACATTTCTTTATTCTTCATAACCCGACACATAGCGACACGTAGGATCGGTGCAGTGCAGTAGGCTATATAGTTTGGAAGGCTGCGCGTAATTCGGCTGAACACACACACACAGAGCCGCTTCAGACAGCGCACCAGTAGCGCTTCAGCGGACGAAAACAAACACAATTATGTCAAAATACGCGGTTTTGGCGAGTTACCTCGTAAACGTAGTCTTAAATGAGTTATAAAGTCTTAAATGGCCGCAAAGAGTTGGGAGAATATCGAATATGTGTCAGATCCGCGTCATGTGCATCAGGTTTTAAAGGGACAGCGCTGATTTAAAGTGAAACCTGTTGAAGTCTGTCATTGATGTAAATCAAAGATCAAAAGAAAATGAGAAATCATTGGACTGTTCTAGTCGCTGGTTAACTTTTGTAGCTTGAATAAAGATTAATCTGTATAGTTTATGCATATACAATTTATAGTTTATGTGAAGATTGTTTTAAAATAATGGCTTTAAATTATACTGTAATGTTGAATAGCTAAAATTAATAGGTAAAATTGAGGGACAATGCATTTACAGTTTTTACAATTGCTATGACAATTTTTCAATACTTTTAACAATTTTCCTAAACTCTTAACGCAATTAGCACAACATCTGTCTGTGTAGGCTATACAATTAACACATTTCTTGTTGCTTTGACCCAAAATGCATACAGTTAACACAAATTTAAAATGCTTGAACTTCTTTTACACATAAGCTCAACCAAGACCAAAACAATGTAATTTTACTGCCAAATTTTCAAATGCTTTCACACTGTATATCAGAACAGATAACATAATTTTCTAAAACTAACTTATAGGCTAAAGTCAAAGTGAACAGCTGTTCATATTGTGAATTGAAACACAAATATGTCCCTTGTATTTTATTCCATTGCTAATGAGAAACAGGTGATTGAAGCTATGCAAATATAGAAATTACAGCTGATTCCCATCTAGGAAACACACTTAGGTGTTGAGTTTCTTTCAGTCGCATTCAGTCCTGCTTAAATGTGTTAGTTTGAGCCTGGTCTCATGAAAGTGCGTATAAATAGTATGCCAAATAAAAATGAAAACTCATGGTATTGATATGGAAAAATGGACTTTGGCGTATAAATGATACAAACGTGTTTGGTGTGCATATAATACGCATCTACCCCACAACCCTAATTCTACCCATCAATACCACAAGTTTTCATTTTTATTTGGCGTACTATTTATATGCACTTTCATGAGATCGGGTTGGATATTTTAGAAGATCTGCACCAAAGACTGGTGCCAGAGAAAGGGGACAGGTGGGAGACCACTTGCCAATATATGTGATCACATGGAACAATGTGGCATTCCACCATTCCCAGTGCAGTCAGAGCCTGGTCTGACACCCATTCAAGAATGATGTCTCCTTTCCTTGCCCCTTACTCCCCTTTCCTCAACCCCATTGAGAAGTTTTTCTGAGCCTGGAGATGGAAGGTTTTTGACCATTGTCCACTGGGTCAAATGTCCCTCCAGGATGCAATGGATGCTTAATGCCAAGACATCACAGCTGAACAATACCAGGAAGGATAAGGCATACCAAAAGATTCTTCCCAAGAAGCCTTGCCAGAGAAGATATCAGGTGTGATGTGGATGAGAACATGTGGCCAAATGGAGAAGGCCGGGCAGATTAGATTACATTTATTTATAATTCTTCTGTGGCTTTTTCGGTTTCATTTATTCGTTCATTCTATAAAGCTACTCTGAGATGTGTCATTCAAATTTTGTATTGAATTTCTGCAGCAATAAGACAAAATACATGCATTTACTAAACCCAAAAAGAAAAAGAAACTAGTATAAAACACAATCTATGATCAATGCAAAATACTGTATCACCGTAAGGTCAGACCTGACACCTAAAATAATACAGTTTCTGTAATTCCATTTGAATTTAGTGTTTTTATGATATTGTGCTATGATCGACTAAATTTTCCTGTTGGAAGAGAACATGACTTTTGGGAGAATATCGAATATGTGTCAGATCCGCGTCATGTGCATCAGGTTTTAAAGGGACAGCGCTGATTTAAAGTGAAACCTGTTGAAGTCTGTCATTGATGTAAATCAAAGATCAAAAGAAAATGAGAAATCATTGGACTGTTCTAGTCGCTGGTTAACTTTTGTAGCTTGAATAAAGATTAATCTGTATAGTTTATGCATATACAATTTATAGTTTATGTGAAGATTGTTTTAAAATAATGGCTTTAAATTATACTGTAATGTTGAATAGCTAAAATTAATAGGTAAAATTGAGGGACAATGCATTTACAGTTTTTTACAATTGCTATGACAATTTTTTCAATACTTTTAACAATTTTCCTAAACTCTTAACGCAATTAGCACAACATCTGTCTGTGTAGGCTATACAATTAACACATTTCTTGTTGCTTTGACCCAAAATGCATACAGTTAACACAAATTTAAAATGCTTGAACTTCTTTTACACATAAGCTCAACCAAGACCAAAACAATGTAATTTTACTGCCAAATTTTCAAATGCTTTCACACTGTATATCAGAACAGATAACATAATTTTCTAAAACTAACTTATAGGCTAAAGTCAAAGTGAACAGCTGTTCATATTGTGAATTGAAACACAAATATGTCCCTTGTATTTTATTCCATTGCTAATGAGAAACAGGTGATTGAAGCTATGCAAATATAGAAATTACAGCTGATTCCCATCTAGGAAACACACTTAGGTGTTGAGTTTCTTTCAGTCGCATTCAGTCCTGCTTAAATGTGTTAGTTTGAGCCTGGTCTCATGAAAGTGCGTATAAATAGTATGCCAAATAAAAATGAAAACTCATGGTATTGATATGGAAAAATGGACTTTGGCGTATAAATGATACAAACGTGTTTGGTGTGCATATAATACGCATCTACCCCACAACCCTAATTCTACCCATCAATACCACAAGTTTTCATTTTTATTTGGCGACTATTTATATGCACTTTCATGAGATCGGGTTGATATTTTAGAAGATCTGCACCAAAGACTGGTGCCAGAGAAAGGGACAGGTGGAGACCACTTGCCAATATATGTGATCACATGGAACAATGTGGCATTCCACCATTCCCAGTGCAGTCAGAGCCTGGTCTGACACCCATTCAAGAATGATGTCTCCTTTCCTTGCCCCTTACTCCCCTTTCCTCAACCCCATTGAGAAGTTTTTCTGAGCCTGGAGATGGAAGGTTTTTGACCATTGTCCACTGGGTCAAATGTCCCTCCAGGATGCAATGGATGCTTAATGCCAAGACATCACAGCTGAACAATACCAGGAAGGATAAGGCATACCAAAAGATTCTTCCCAAGAAGCCTTGCCAGAGAAGATATCAGGTGTGATGTGGATGAGAACATGTGGCCAAATGGAGAAGGCCGGGCAGATTAGATTACATTTATTTATAATTCTTCTGTGGCTTTTTCGGTTTCATTTATTCGTTCATTCTATAAAGCTACTCTGAGATGTGTCATTCAAATTTTGTATTGAATTTCTGCAGCAATAAGACAAAATACATGCATTTACTAAACCCAAAAAGAAAAAGAAACTAGTATAAAACACAATCTATGATCAATGCAAAATACTGTATCACCGTAAGGTCAGACCTGACACCTAAAATAATACAGTTTCTGTAATTCCATTTGAATTTAGTGTTTTTATGATATTGTGCTATGATCGACTAAATTTTCCTGTTGGAAGAGAACATGACTTTTGGAATAATAATAATAATTTGATTTTGAGACATGTTTGCAGTGTGTGATTTGTAGATGTAGTGTATTGTGTTAGTATATTATTGTAATTTGAAAATTAGTGTTAGAGTTTAGTTTGCAGTGTGTGATTTTGAACATGAAATTAACTGTTTTATCAATTGTGTGTTGTAGGTGTGTTGGTGCGTTAAGAGTTTTGGAAAATTGTTAGAAGTATTGGAAAAAATGTCATAGCGATTGTAAAAAAAAACTGTAATAGACACACCAGTAGCAGGACAAATTAAAAACATTGTAAATATGTTTAGTCATTGTAGTAGTAATAACTGCCTGTTTTTTGCAAAAAGAGTTTCATGGCCGGTAAAAAAAAATTTTGGCCGGTAAATTTTATCATGCCACTGGCCATTGGCTGGTGTGCCAAAAAGTTAGTTTTAGGCCCTGTTTATAAGCGTTTTGAAAAGTGGGGACATGGGGTAATGTCCTGAAAAGTCACCTTCTCCTTATAATACCTATGTCATACCCTTGTCATTATACAAATTTATGTCCTCATTTGTCACAAAAATGCGCGCACACACACATGCACACATACACACACACACACAAGTCTGGTTTGCTATCCTTGTGGGGACATAGGCGTAATGCTTTTTCTACTATACAGACCGTATATTCTATTGCCCTACACCTAAACCTACCCCTTACAGGAAACTTTCTGCATTTTTAGATTTTCAAAAAACTTCATTCTGTGTGATTTATTAGCTTGTTTACCCGTGGGGACCTCAATTTAGGTCCCCACCATGACACGAGTTCCCATGAGTCTGTGTGTATTCAGGTTTAAGTCCCCACCTGAATAGAAAAACAGGTACACACACACACACACACACACACGTCTGGTTTGCTATCCTTGTGGGGTGTCTCCATAGGCGTAATGATTTTTCTACTGTACAGACCGTATATTCTATTTCCCTACACCAACCCTACACCTAAACCTACCCCTTACAGGAAACTTTCTGTATTTTTAGATTTTCAAAAAACATCATTCTGTGTGATTTATTAGCTTGTTTACCCGTGGGGACCTCAATTTAGGTCCTCACCATGACACGAGTTCCCATGAGTCTGTGTGTATTCAGGTTTAAGTCCCCACCTGAATAGAAAAACAGGTACACACACACACACACACACACCGTTTCTCAATACTAAACACTATTATTACAGTTTGACTCAATCTATTTGACACTTTTCTCCAGTGTAATGTAATTGTTCTCAAAACAATTAACACAACTATCTAAACACAAACTTATATTAACCAAACAGTTCAACTTTACTGCAAAATGAAGCACTGGAATGTTTTCTAGTAATGTGTTTATTAAAAGTAAATATTAACATAAAATCTATAGGTGTGTTCTCTATTGATTATAAAACATACTCAGCGGTACATGCACAAATAAACTAATGAAAATACATGTTAATTGCAATTTTTCAACAGGGAATTTTGTTTTATATTGTGTATATATAAATGAAATAAAAATAGTTATCCAACTCCTATCACCCATGTAAAAAACGAATTGCTCCTCAAAACTTAAAATCTGTTTGTGCTACCTTTAGCAGCAAGAACTGCTAACAAACTCTTCTGACAACTAGAGGTCAGTCTTTTACAGCAGTAGTCAATATAAAGTGGTGGCCAAAATTGTTAGAACACCTGAAATATTGATATTGACCTTTTTGACTCCAAAACATGATTTCATTTCATAATGTTCATGAAACATGCAGATGGTTGCTCTGAGCACAACAAATATCAGATGAAGTGAGTCATACTGTTTTTATCCACTTTAATATTTGGTATGTCCACCTTTTGCAGCAATTACAGCAGCAGATCTCTCTGGCATAGTGTCATTATATTTCCTGAGAACTTTAAAACTAATATTATTCCATGCCTTCTGCAACTCAAGCCAAAGGCTTTCATTTGAATGTTCAATAGATCTGACCAGTTTATTTTCCAACTCGCCTCAAATTTGAGGTCCGGACTTTGAGGGGGCCAGTCCATCTTTTTCAGGGTTCAACAAAAACAACTGAAACCTCTTAGGTTTTTTTTTTTTTTTCAGTTGCTAACAAGCATTGTTCAATACTGAAACCACATTTTCAAAACTGTTTATACAGTCTGCATTACCAACACGAATCTTGGCCAAACAGTTGATCTCACCTCCAAAACTCACTCAGACCAACAAAACACTTCATATAGGTCTCAAAATAAGCTTGTTTCATCATAACACTGGGAACAATTCTCATTCAAAAAACATACATTTCATTCATAACACACTGATTTAAAAAACACTAAAAACAGGGATCATTACATAATCGATTAACTTTTATCTTTGAAGTTTGTATGATTTATCACATAAGTATTTAATTATTGGATAAGAATAATAATATCTTTTAATTTTACCAACTGTATAACAGCACAAATAATTACAGTTTTTTCAATTGCTAACAAGCATTGTTCAATACTGAAACCACATTTTCAAAACTGTTCATACAGTCTGCATTACTAACACGAATCTTGGCCAAACAGTTCATCTGATTTGTCACATAAGTATTCCTTTATTGGAAAAGAACAACATCTTTTCATTTTACTAACTGTATTACAGCACAAAGAATGAATGAGAAAAGCAGCATTTTCCCCCTATACTGTATCTTTACATACCAACAAACAAAAACCCATTTACAAAATTGACATGTGAAAAATAAAAAAACATAGAAATAAATATAAAATAGTTGAGAAAAAAAAAAATATATATACAGTGAGGAAAATAAGTATTTGAACACCCTGCTATTTTGCAAGTTCTCCCACTTAGAAATCATGGAGGGGTCTGAAATTGTCATCGTAGGTGCATGTCCACTGTGAGAGACATAATCTTAAAAAAAAAATCCAGAAATCACAATGTATGATTTTTTTACTATTTATTTGTATGATACAGCTGCAAATAAGTATTTGAACACCTGTCTATCAGCTAGAATTCTGACCCTCAAAGACCTGTTAGTCTGCCTTTAAAATGTCCACCTCCACTCCATTTATTATCCTAAATTAGATGCACCTATTTGAGGTCATTAGCTGCATAAAGACACCTGTCCACCCCATACAATCAGTAAGAATCCAACTACTAACATGGCCAAGACCAAAGAGCTGTCCAAAGACACTAGAGATAAAATTGTACACCTCCACAAGGCTGGAAAGGGCTACGGGGAAATTGCCAAGCAGCTTGGTGAAAAAAGGTCCACTGTTGGAGCAATCATTAGAAAATGGAAGAAGCTAAACATGACTGTCAATCTCCCTCGGACTGGGGCTCCATGCAAGATCTCACCTCGTGGGGTCTCAATGATCCTAAGAAAGGTGAGAAATCAGCCCAGAACTACACGGAGGAGCTGGTCAATGACCTGAAAAGAGCTGGGACCACCGTTTCCAAGGTTACTGTTGGTAATACACTAAGACGTCATGGTTTGAAATCATACATGGCACGGAAGGTTCCCCTGCTTAAACCAGCACATGTCCAGGCCCGACTTAAGTTTGCCAATGACCATTTGGATGATCCAGAGGAGTCATGGGAGAAAGTCATGTGGTCAGATGAGACCAAAATAGAACTTTTTGGTCATAATTCCACTAAACGTGTTTGGAGGAAGAAGAATGATGAGTACCATCCCAAGAACACCATCCCTACTGTGAAGCATGGGGGTGGTAGCATCATGCTTTGGGGGTGTTTTTCTGCACATGGGACAGGGCGACTGCACTGTATTAAGGAGAGGATGACCGGGGCCATGTATTGCGAGATTTTGGGGATCAACCTCCTTCCCTCAGTTAGAGCATTGAAGATGGGTCGAGGCTGGGTCTTCCAACATGACAATGACCCGAAGTACACAGCCAGGATAACCAAGGAGTGGCTCTGTAAGAAGCATATCAAGGTTCTGGCGTGGCCTAGCCAGTCTCCAGACCTAAACCCAATAGAGAATCTTTGGAGGGAGCTCAAACTCCGTGTTTCTCAGCGACAGGCCAGAAACCTGACTGATCTAGAGAAGATCTGTGTGGAGGAGTGGGCCAAAATCCCTCCTGCAGTGTGTGCAAACCTGGTGAAAAACTACAGGAAACGTTTGACCTCTGTAATTGCAAAGAAAGGCTACTGTACCAAATATTAACACTGATTTTCTCAGGTGTTCAAATACTTATTTGCAGCTGTATCATACAAATAAATTGTTAAAAAATCATACATTGTGATTTCTGGATTTTTTTTTTTTTAGATTATGTCTCTCACAGTGGACATGTACCTACGATGACTATTTCAGACCCCTCCATGATTACTAAGTGGGAGAACTTGCAAAATAGCAGGGTGTTCAAATACTTATTTTCCTCACTGTATATAAAATAAAAAATAAATAAATTCTGAAGCAATAATTACACACAAAAAAAACATCATCAGTCTAGTATAATGAGGTGCTGTAAGTGCAGTATTGGAGTCCCAGCTGCTGCCGGAGACCTTTCTATGTGGAGTTTGTATGTTCTCTCTGTGGTAATGTTGGTTTCCTCTGCGTTTCTCCCACAATCCAGAGACATACAGGACAGGTGAACTGGAGACTGTAGTGAGTGTGAATATGAATGTGTGTGTGTGATGGACTGGCCACCCCCTGTCCAGGGGGTTTTCCTGCCTATGACCCAGGAAAGGCTCCAGCCTCATGACCCTACATAGGACAAGCGCTAGGGAAAATGTATGGAATAAATGGATGGATGTTCACAGTACTGTGACGGTTCTAGTCCTCCCTCTCTCTGCCACTCTTTTTTCCCCCCACCAATGTGTCTTCCCTGATCCATGTTTCCAAACAAAATCATTCCAAAGCCATCCATTTATCAAAAGATATCCAAAAAAGAAAGAAAGATAACGAAAAAAAAAAGACGAAGAAGAAGACAATGACTAAAAATAGGACATTTAGCTTGGTTTTCAGCTGAAATTACATTTAGTTGTGTTTGGAATAATAATTATTAAATTTCATAAATATTCTGCTAAGATTTTATATTTCAATATAATTCCTGCAGAAATGCCATCGTTCTGATTTGAATGTGCTTTTATCAGTTTTGAAAGCAGTGTGTTAGCATCTGAAAAATGTGCTGAAAATGTACAGTGTTTTGCAGGTTGTGGAGTATGAATGACAAAAGTGTTTGTGGATTCTGAAAAATGTGGTCATTGCATGCACTTTGTCTGAAAGCAATGAAAAATGATTCACAGTTTGGTCCACATAGACTTCTGTATCGCTGAATGTGTGAACAGTTTTGAAAAAATGGTTTCAGTATTAAACAATACTTTTAACAATTGAAAAAAATGTAAAAAGCAGCATTTCTTTATATACCAAAAACAAAACCCATCAACATTTACAAAATGTACTTAATAAAAAAACATAATACATATAAAAAGTTGAGAAAAATATTTATGATTCACAAATTCACACTAGTTGCAGAAAGAGAGAAAGTGAGGAAAGGATGAGTTTAAGAGAATGAAAATGTGAAATTCCAAGTTAATAGCAATATGTGCAATTGCATAGACCTGAACAATCACTTATTTAACCCTCGCATTGAGTTTCTCAATGAGGCTAACATTTATATTAAATACACCAGCTCAGCTAAAATCTGGAGGTTACTTGCTCGCATTGCCTTTGTGTTAAGGGATTCCCTTTTGTTGTGGTCTTTGCAGAAAGGGGGTTTCCCAAGGTTGCTGATTGGCTGAAAGTTCAGTGGTCGTTTGTAGTGAAGTCTTGGGAAGCCAATGGTTGGGCATTGGCTGACGAATGGTTTCAGAGTCAGTTGCTAGTTGAAGTTTGAAGCGGGTGCAATCGGAGCTGGACTTTGCGGCAAACTTAGAACATGAAACTCAGCGGAAAGAAAAGAAACTAAAGTAAAAGAATAAAAGGATGTAACGAGACTAGGTGTTTTTTCTTCTCATTGTGGATAAGTAGCAGCTTGTGTGCAGGCCGAAGCACGCTGGAATGGTGCTCAAAGAACGCAGAAAGTGATGACAAAAAGCATGGCTAAAAAGCTAGAAGAGAGGCTAGACTAAAAAGCATGGTTTGATGGTGTCCTCAGTTTTTAACTGGGCTTTTGGACACATCCCAAAATGGTGTCTTGACCAATTAGATATTATCTTAGCTTGGGGTGTTGCTCTTTTTCTCCTCCCAATCCATAAATCAACATGTTATCTGGTCAGTCACATGGTCCGAACTTTCCCACTTTTGGAGAGTATAATTTTGGACATGATTTCTATAACCAGAATATGATACATTTTTTAAATTTTAAAGCGTGAATTTTCAAACTAATACATACCAAACATGAATATGAACCCTTAAGCTATTCAATACTTATTAAAAATACATACACAATGAGTGATTAGGACATGATAGTCAAATGTGTGAGTTACATACATATGGAGTTATGCATAGAAATCATTAGTTGCTCTTAAGTCTTTTAGGTGCATATGGAAAAGGCAGTTTCTTTGCCATTCTGTGGACGTGAGCATATGTTCTGTGAACAAAGGTCAAAAAGGGTTTAGAAGGAATTTCAGTCTGGTCTTTGTCCTGATAGTTGGGGTTGGGTGTGTGTCAACTAATGTCAACTAATTCTCATTAATTTGCAACTACATGTCTACTAACTCTCAGAGTAGACTGTTAGGGTAGGTTTAGGGTTAGTAGAATAAGTTGACATATACTTGCAAAGTTTCTCACAGTCAGTATGTTGTATGTTGCGGACCCATCAAAATAAAGTGTTAAAAGTTATTAAAGCAGACAGTCTACTAATACTCTAATGACTGCTAGTTGACATGTAGTTGCAAAGTTACTTACTGTTAGTAGAATGTCTAAAGTGGACTATTGAAATAAAGTGTTACCGTGAAAGCTAACATCGTGTTTCCTGATATCTCCCAAGTGTAACATGTAAAGCGTGAAAAGTAACGGCCCTAGTACTACTGAGCCTTGAGGTACTCCATACTGCACTTGTCATCGATATGATACCTCTTCATTCACTGCTACGAATTGATGGCGGTCAGATAAGTACGATTTGAACCATGCTAATGCACTTCCACTAATGCCAATAAAGTTTTCTAGTCTATTCAAAAGAATGTTGTGGTTGATGGTGTCGAACGCAGCGCTAAGATTCAGTGGCACTAATAAAGAGATACAAACACGATCAGATGATAGAAGCACGTCATTTTTAGCTCTAATGAGAGCAGTCTCAGTACTATGATACGGTCTAAATTCTGACTGGAATTCCTCACAAATACCATTTTTCTCGAAGAAGGAATATAATTGTGAGGATACTACCTTTTGTTGTATCTTGACAGAAAAGGGAGATTCGAGATCGATCTGTAATTAACTAGATCTTTGGGGTCAAGTTGTGTGTGTTTTTTTATTTGTTTTTTTTAATGAGAGGCTTAATAACAGCCAGTTTGAAGGTTTTGGGGACAAATTCTAGTGACAATGACTAATTAATAATAGTCAGAAGAGGATCTATGACTTCTGGAAGCACCTCTTTTAGGACCTTAGATGGAATAGGGTCTAACATACATGTTGTTGGTTTAGATGATTTAACAAGTTTATACAATTCTTCCTCTCCTATAGTAGAGATTGAGTGAAATTGTAGGTTTCAATAGTGCACAATAGATCCTCGGGAGATCTATAGTGCAATATCTGATGCGATACTGTAGCTGATGGCTGCATGGTTACAATTTTATCTCTAATAGTATCGATCTTGGAAGTAAAGTAGTTTAGAAAGTCATTACTGCTGTAACGTTGCCAACGAGACGTGAAACGTGCGGATCCATGTGCAAAGCTTTATTAAACAAAGGCACGGTCAAAACACAGGCAGGGTCAAACAAGGGCAAGCAGGTATGGCATGGGCAAGACAAAGAGTAATCCTAGGACAAGCGTTGGTCGATGATCGGCGAACAATATCCAACAAGAAAAGGCAGAGAGATAATTCAGGTACAAAGGCAAAAATCGAGGTGAGGTATACAGGTGCTGGTCATATAATTAGAATATCATCAAAAAGTTGATTTATTTCACCAATTCCATTCAAAAAGTGAAACTTGTATATTATATTCATTCATTACACACAGACCGATATATTTCAAATGTTTATTTCTTTTAATTTTGATGATTAGAGCTTACAGCTCATGAAAGTCAAAAATCAGTATCTCAAAATATTAGAATATTACTTAAGACCAATACAAAGAAAGGATTTTTAGAAATCTTGGCCAACTGAAAAGTATGAAAATGAAAAGTATGAGCATGTACAGCACTCAATACTTAGTTGGGGCTCCTTTTGCCTGAATTACTGCAGCAATGCGGCGTGGCATGGAGTCGATCAGTCTGTGGCACTGCTCAGGTGTTATGAGAGCCCAGGTTGCTCTGATAGTGGCCTTCATCTCAAAAGCATATCTAAATTGCGACCTATGCTCTCAACGTCAAATGCAGAAATGTTAATTCATGCGTTTATGACCTCAAGGTTAGATTATTGTAATGCTTTATTGAGTGGTTGTTCTGCATGCTTGATCAACAAACTACAGTTGGTCCAAAATGCAGCAGCTAGAGTCCTTACTAGAACCAGGAAATATGACCATATTGGCCCGGTTCTGTCAACACTGCACTGGCTCCCTATCAAACATCGGATAGATTTTAAAATCTTGTTAATTACTTATAAGCCCTGAATGGTTTAGCTCCTCAGTACTTGAGCGAGCTCTTATCACATTATAGTCCTCCACGTCCACTGCGTTCTCAAAACTCTGGCCGTTTGATAATACCTAGAATATCAAAATTGACTGCGGGCGGCAGATCCTATTCCTATTTAGCACCCAAACTCTGGAACAATCTACCTAACACTGTTCGGGAGGCAGACACACTCTGTCAGTTTAAATCTAGATTAAAGACCCATCTCTTTAGCCTGGCTTACACATAACACACTAATATGCTTCTATTATTCAAATCCGTTAAAGGATTGTTAGGCTGCATTAATTAGATCAACCGGAACCGGGAATACTCCCCATAACACACAATGTACTCTTTACATCGTAAGTAGAATGGCATCTACGCTAATATTTGTCTGTTTCTTTCCTATTCTGTTTCTCAGTCCGTATCCGATCAGATGGTGGATCAGCACCAAGAGATGATGTCTACAGCCCTGATCGTCAGCGGAGACCAGGACACCCAGATGAGCCCCAGAGAAGACCTCGATTAAAATACAATAAAACTAAAAATATAATAAAATACATAACTACATAATACTACTATTGTTAGAAATTGCAACAAAATTAAAATAGAAATATAAACCTTTGAACTGCGGGTTTCGTCTGGCCAGAGGAGAACTGGCGCCCCCGACTGAGCCTGGTTTCTCCCAAGGTTTTTTTCTCCATTCTGTCACAGAGGGAGTTTTGGTTCTTTGCCGCTGTCGCCTCTGGCTTGCTCAGTTGGGGACACTTAATTTCTAGCGATTATCGCCGATTTGATTGCACAGATACTATTTAAACTAAACTGAGCTAGACAATGACATCTCTGAATTCAATAACGAAATGCCTTTAACTGAAAACTGAGTGTTTAATCTTATCATTATACATTACTGACACTCTATTCTCCAATTTGATACTGTTAAGTGCTTTGACACAATCTGTAGTGTTAAAAGCGTTATATAAATAAAGGTGACTTGACTTGACTAGAGGAGAGCTATACGCAGATCAATACTTGGTAAACTGTGAACCGAAGTCCAATGTTTATATAGAGTGTGTGATTGTGCGATAGTTCTCAGGTGTGAGCGTGTGATCAGTGCAATCAGCTGTGTCAGTGCAATGGATGATGGGAAATGTAGTCTGGTGAAGTGCAACAGTAGTGTGGTGCAAGAGTCCATGTGATGAGCGAGTGACCTCTGGTGGTGAGTGAACGGAAGTTCATACACCGGATTCATGACAACTGCTGTGCTGTTGGGAAATGTCAACGCCTGTTGAAGCTTTATTTTTTGTTAATTTAGCCACTGTATTGAATATGGGGTTATGTTTGTTTTCTTCTAAAAGAGATGAAAAGTAATTAGATCTAGCAGTTTTTAATGCTTTTCTGTAGGATAGGGTACTGCAAAATTAAATACCTCTAGTTTTGTTTTCCTCCAGCTGCGGTCCATTTTCCGGGCTGCTCTATTTAGGGCGCGAGTGTGCTCATTATACCACGGTGTCAGACTGTTTTCCTTAATCTTCCTTAAGCGTAAAGGAGCAACCGTATCTAAAGTGCTAGAAAAGAGAGAGTCCATAGTTTCTGTTACATCAAGTTTTTCTGAGCTATTGGATATGCTGAGGAACTGAGATAAATCAGGAAGATTACTTACAAAACTGTCTTTTGTGGTAGAAGTGATGGTTCTACCATACTTGTAACTAGAAGTAGAATTTACAGTTTTAGCTGTGTGGAGTTTACACAAGACTAGATAATGATCTTTCCTGTAGCTCAAATAGTAGAGCATGGCGCTAGCAACGCCAGGATCATGGGTTCGATTCCCAGGGAAAGCAAGAGCTGATAAAATGTAAAAAAAAACTGTAACTTGAATGCAATGTAAGTCGCTTTGGATAAAAGCGTCTGCTAAATGCATAAATGTAAATGATCTGAGATTATCATCGCTTTGCTGCAGAATTTCATCACCATTAACATCAATTCCATATGACAGTATTAAATCTAGAGTATGATTTCAACAATGAGTTGGAATTGACACGTGTTGTCTAACCCCAATAGAATTCAGAATGTCTATGAATGCAGGACACAGCTGATCACTTAAGCCCTATTTGGACTGGATTAGTTTTACAAGGGTAGATGGAGTAATGTTAATTTACCACAGGACGTCTGTAATATAAATGGCCAATTCGCACGGGATAAGAAATCTCAGTAAAACTACCAGAAGTGGGAGGAATAACTTGATTTACGCACCGCCGTCACCTCCCTGTCGTCATGTGCATGCTACATCCATCGATTTATTAATTACACTTACCTAAAGCTAACAGAAGTGCTTTCAACCTTATTTTTGATCTGAAATGGTATGCATTGTCATATGCAGAAAACATTTGAGGTTTGCCGCAGACTTGTCCCACCGCCTAGAACGCAACTGAATGTTTCTTCAAGGGTGGAAAAAACAGAGAAAACTATTTTTAAATAGGAAATTACGGAATATTTACGTACATATTTACAGCTGGTCTATTCGCACGGGATTAGTATTACCTGAGGTAATTCTTCCAGACCTTTTTACAGAAGGTAAAAGTCACCGTAATCTTTACTGACATCGTCTGTAATGATTACTGAGATGGCGCATTCGGACGGGACTAAAATCACTGAGAAGCTCTGGCAGAAATTACTTTACCCCACCTCTCAATGTAAAACTAATCCCGTCCGAATAGGGCTTTTGAAAGATCTGTGAGGCAACTGTCCCAATACTTATGCTCACAATAATAAAATTATAAGGAAGTATATGAAGAGGAGGAGGAGGAGGAGGAGGAGTGGAAATATCTGATTAAATTCGAGCAACAAGTCACCATGTTCTTGTCCATGGACTGACAATGAGGGAAGCAGGACTTAGAGTGCAACCCAATTTGAGCCGATTTTCTGTGTCCACCATAGTAAGGACATCCAGAGAAGAGAACAGGTACAGTATACTACTGTGTTTTTGTAATTGCAAATTTACTGTACTACACTATATGCAGCTGTTTCAATAGACGTTTGTAAAGTTCATCACTGTATGTATAGTACTGCATGAATATTTGTCGTAACTGCACATCTACTTTTTGTAGAATTGCAAGGCTGCCACATGCAGGTGGAAGGACAGCTATATTCACTTGGGAGCAAGAGGCCGTTATAGTGGGCATGGTCCTTCAAGGTAATGTAATACGACTCAGAGAAATCCAGGAACGAGTGATACAAGACAACACACTTCCAGGGAATCGACAGTGTGAGCATTTCCACAAATGACCGTGTCCTCCTTCGTAACAGGATACGAATGAAACAAGTATACAGAGTACCTTTTGAGCGCAACTCGCCAAGGGTGAAAGAACTGCGAGCTCAGTATGTGCAAGTAAGTGTACATTCAGAAACATTTACTGTAATCCAGATTGTCTACAGTACTAACACATACTATGTGAATGACATTACTCTTCAGTACATACAATGTATGTGAATCAGAAGTGCATACAGTAGGCCTAATTGTACTCTATAGTATAGCACTGTCTCTTTACGACTTACAAAATTCTAAATACAGTATATTGTATTTCTACACAGACAATATTTGACTTGGAATCCTTGGACAGACCCCATGACTTCATCTTTGTCAATGAAGCAGGCTTCAATCTAACAAAGAGGAGACAGAGAGGCCGAAACATGATTGGACAGCGGGCCATTGTTGAAGTCCCTGGTCAACGATGTGACAATGTCACAATCTGTGCTGCTATCAGCAACCATGGTGTTCTACATCACCATGTTACACTCGGGCCATGTAACACCCAGCACCTTCTAAGATTTATTGTCAATCAAAGAGATATTATATTTGAGCAGCAGGTTCAAGAGCAGCAGGGTAAAGAGCTAAATGAGAATCCCATTCCCACCTATGTGATCGTGTGGGACAATGTCAGTTTCCACCGAGCTGCTCAGGTAAGGCAATGGTTTAACATCAATGGGCAGTTTATGAACTGCCACTACTCTTGGAGATGGAAAGTATATGATAGACAACCCTACACCAGAGTAAATCTGCTGCAAGTCATGGATTTAGCCTGTGGTGATATAGGTGAGGAATCATGTCAGGGCTGGATACGGCACACAAGAGGCTTCTTCCCCCGTTGCCTCAGAAGGGACAATATTGCTTGTGATGTCAACAAAGTGCTCTGGCCTTACCCAGCCCAACAATGAGTTGGAATCGATCACATATCTACTCCTTTGATTTTTGTCCCTTTTAGTATTGTATACTGTAGTACAGTGCATTGTAGGCTGTGTACTGTACAATGAACAAATTGTATGGCCCTGAACATTGTGCTTTCCATTTGTTAACAGTACTGACTGCTCAGTAGATTTTGACTGGTTGCAGGTTCATATCAACAAAGAACAAGAATTACAGTATCACAGAGACAAAGGACAAGTTTGTGAGATGCAGGGTACAGTACTGTAAAAATAGGGGTACAAGGAGTAGGAAGAACAAAAAAAAATTGCAAAGCAGAGTAGTAATTTCTGATCAATTTTGAGCTACTATGATAGAACATGTTTTCGTTCATCAAAAGACAATGACGGACAAATATTAAATTTGTTTTTAGATAAAATTTATCCCTGAGAACTATATGTTTTCAACAATGTGTTTTCTATTTTTTGGTGTATTGTTTACTGACTGCTTGATAGTGTATATCATTTTGATCACTTTGTTTATGATTTACAGGTAAAACTGTTTTGAGGCGAAAGTTTCATTTTGCGAGAGGAGTCAGAGGTTTTGTAAATAATGCTGGAAGATGAGGTTTTGTGTTTAATGGTTTCAGAAAATGGAGCAAGGTTTCAGAAATTGTGTTTTAGCAATTGAGGAAAAACTGTAATAAAAAATATATATAATAAAATTAGCGTGTTAACGCAGGCGCTTAATTTTTGTCAGTTTAATGTGTTAAAAATATTTAACGCAATTAATGCGGGGCGGGGCCAGGATTGGCCACCACAACTGCTGTTTCTGTCACTTTTTTTTTTTCTTGACAAGAAGTGCATTTATTCAGTTGCAGAATGTCTTTACGACCACATCAAACGGGAGATGTTTCAGACACGTGCTCCAACTTCACTTCAGCGCCAGGTTCGAGTCAAATGAGCACAGATACGGTACTGTGCTCATAGCGCGTTCTGCCGCGCGCTGTAGCCTGTATCATTTCATATCAAAGTGCAAAATAAACTACGTGCATGCAATATCGTGGCCAGTTAGATCATGAAGTCACCAAAAAGACAATTAAAGCTGCCTTAAAACTGTACATGCATGTAATATGTTATGAGTCATATTTAAGTACATGTCTCTGAAATGGTTTTCAAAACTGTCCTGGAGCAGCAGAGCACTGTCTGCCCCTGATCTCACAGAATTCCGTGTAATGTTCACGGACTTAATTAACCCCGAATCTGTGGTGACATCACGGAATCGCCGAAAATTCCGTGATGGGCTCACAGAAGGCATCAGCCGTGGTCCATGCACGGATTCACTGGTTCAACACCAGCGCTGCATCGGACCACGTAAAAAGAGTGACTCCGATGCAGTTATACTTTCACTGGAGTACCTGACCCAACCCCTACCCTAAACCTACCCAGTTCTGAACAATAATGATGACGATACATTTCCCAGTATCGGTCGGCATATTGATGCTAAGGGTTTCCGTGCGTGGAGCACGGCTGATGCCTGTCACTGACTTACATTGGTATCACTTCTGTGAGCCCATCACGGATTTTTTTCTGTGAGCCCATCACGGAATTTTCGGCGAAATTAGAAATTCTAATGTCTAATGAATGATCTGTAGTGCATATATTATTGACTAATATGTGTATGATTTGAAAGCTTTATTTGATTTTGACTACAGGTGAAATGGTTTTGAAGCAATTTTTTGATTTTGCCATAAGAGTCAGGGGTTCTGTGAATTTAGTTCAAAGATTTGGATTTGTGTTTAATGGTTTGAGAATATAAGTGATGGTTTCAAAGCAATTCAGAAAAACTGTAACATTTTTTACTTTTCTGTCTGTATCTTGGAGTTCTTTTAAGCAATTGTATTCCAAATGTTATTCAAATTAGTTACAAGTGTCTGTTACAATTGACCCGTGTTACAACCATCCCCTCTTCTATGAGCACTGAAATGCTGATCAAAATCATTCTTAGTTAGTTGGAACAGGGTTGGCACTGAACTACGCAGGAAGGTAGATCTCCAGAAACATGATTGGGAATGAGTGTTGAGCTATTAAATAAATACATTGTGGAAATCCAACAAATATGAGTGAATGAGTGTTGAGATATTAAATAAATACATTGTGGAAATCTAACAAGAAAAAAAGTGTAATCATTGCCACACAGGCATTTTGTAGCCAGTTCACATAAGATAATAACTAGGTGGCATAGCATCTTTAGGGTCCTAACAAAAATGTCTACCGCTTAATTTGTTAATGAATAAAGAAATTTATTTTCTTTGGGAATATTGTACAGTAATAATATAACCAATCACACATACCATTTTACTATTTGGTTGTTTGGTAAGCAATACAGCAAAATCAAAATATATAGCTTTACAAAAACAAGATTTCGAACTGACAGCTGGAATAGACAATATGTAAAAAATAAAAATAAAATAAATGCTGTGATATTAAGATGCAGTATGAAGCCAATGTGTTAAAAAAAACAAAAAACAAAACATAGATGGTTGATATATTCTAATGAGTAAGTGCATGACAGTAAAACAGTTTTAAGAGTGTCCAGTGACAAATAATTGTGTGCATATTATTGAATACTTTTTTCAGCACTAGTAACTTACATTTATTCTTTAACACGATGTCTATCATCTTTCTTTGTCAATTACATTGTATTGTTTTCATGTTATTAAATTATGGTTTTCCACTAATTATGTATATACTGTATGTATTTATTTATTTATTTATTTTAACAATAGGGAGTATATCATAAATGCTGCCATCTGGTGGTTCTCTAAAGATCAGCTTTCAAAAACAGCCTTACACTATGCATTGCAAGAACAAGAAAGTGGTGTTCACAGGTAAAGTAATTTCAAGTTACCTGCAGAATAACATTGTTTTGTTTGGGTTTCATGAATCTGAAGTTGTGCCCATGGTTACAGGTGATAGCCTTATCAGTGAGAGTGTCATTAGTCACTAGTATCAAAACTTCCCCAATAACTAATAAAAGACAGATATCCAAAAATACATCTTATGAACAGGCTTTCATTCTGCTGTTGTTTTGACTTGTTGAAAACAATTGTTTTAAAATAACAGATTAGCAATGCTGATACAAGACATAACAACACCTATTCATATCAGATATGGTTAAAACTATTATAACTTCTTTAAGCTATTTATAGGCAAATAGACCAAAATGAGCAAATAGACCAAAGTTGTTTTAGAGATTTGGCACTGTTACCAACATAAATATTGTTTTGTGAACATAGTCAAAGAACAGCAAATGTGATGCAATTACTATATAAACTATACTGATCTGGTTTTATTACAGTACTGTCCTTTTCTCTTTTGGTATGCAAACTCCTTTCAGTTCAAGGTTCATTTGTTGTTCAAGCTACTATGACACATTTCACTGCATATAGTAGTAGCTTGTTCCTCTTCACCCAACAGCTCTAAAATATTATAAATAATTATAGGTTTCCATTATGATTTAAAGTAAGGCAAAAACACTTTTTGGAAAATAAGAAGAATTTGGAAAATAAAAAGAATTTACCCCCTTATAATTACCAGGTTTGACTATTCCTATATTTTGTCAATATTAAAGCTATGCCAATCAGTGACATTCTAGAGAATTTAGGAGGGCCCTTTTCTATTACAGCAAGACAATATATTGTGCACAAAGCACTGTTAATATAAAAATGCTTTTCTCAGTCTGGTGTAGACTTGACCACAGGACAAACCTGTGTGTGTCCTTGCCCTGCTGACTGCGGATCAGTTGCAGATGTGGCTCATCAGCCTTGCTATTTAATGTCCTTTCTTTCTACCATGTTTTGTCAGATCGTTTAAGTCGTTAGTGGAGTTTATCCTGCAAGCACTCTCTACCCAGCCTGGTTCCTTGTTCCTGCTCTGGACTCATTACTTTTGTCTCATTTTGGAATACCTGTCCTGGGCTGTTTGTACTCAGTTCTGTGTCTGCGCTACCAGTGGATAATTACACCTGCACTCGTACTGATTTCTGTTTGCAGCCGATCTCTGCTGGTTTAATAAACTGTTTACTTGCAGTTGAATCCTCATGTTTTTCCGTGACACTGACCTCACAGACAGCCCGATCTTGTTCTAAATGGCAACACATCACAGAACCTATGTAGAACATTGTATGGTGGAGCATTAAAGGTGCACAATGCAGGATTTTTAGTTTTGTTTAATTATAGTATTCAAACTTGGCCATACATACAACATGACCAGAATGCTCCTCAATGCCCCTGACATGGTATCAGCCTCAAGAACACATGCAGCAGCATCTTGTAAAAAGATTGTAGCATAGAAATGCACAAACACCACCACACATTAGTGGATCATAAGTAATGATTTAAAGAGATTTATTTATTTACTATACTATACTATACTATACTATACTATACTTCATATCTATACTTTATTTTTGGGGGAAAATCTTGCATAGTGCGCCTTTAAAATTAAGAAAAGTTAAGAATAGTTATATCTGTTAATTAGAATGGTGTGTCCATACAATGTATATTTGGCAAGGTTTTTTTTTTTTTTTTTTTTGAAAGGCTGGATGGCAGCTGAGTAATCTGCTTTATCATCTTTCCTCACTCTCCTTAGCCAAAGAGTTTGATGAAGCAGGGGTGGCAGTATGGTTTGTTGTCCTGCTCTTTGAAGC